>NC_134840.1:92155645-92461414 GCF_965363235.1 Mytilus galloprovincialis
AAGGAATGTCCTTTAATAATTTGTCCCAGTTTTTCACAAGACCTTGTTTAACTTGATTCCCAACCATAAGAATGAACCCCTTTTAACCTTATCCTGAAAACACAGTTTTTAGTTAGAAATACTTGCATCAAGATTGTTCCTCCTATGGGCAGTTCACTGTGATTGTAGATTATAATTAAATTGAATAATTGACTTATACAAACACAATTTTATTTAGATTGGTTAATTTTTGGCGTTTAACGCCACCTTAAGCAGTATTAGCTATATCTTGTTGTTTCCAGTTTTTTATTGGTTGGGGAAGACGGAGTTTCTTCAGAGAATTTCTGACCTTTGCAAGAAAATTGACTATCCTAGTCAATTAAGATACATTGTAGGTGTCAATTGCCCCTGCTTAGTATGTGTCTTGTTCTAACTCACAACCTCAGTGTTAATAGGCTAGCAATACTTTAGACAAACTACTTGGAACACTTGGTCGCAGAGGCCCCGAAAATTTAATTAGAACGAACAATGACATTTTACTTTTACAACTAATTTGAGTGTTTTGCTTGTAAACTTATAGGTAACAAGTAGCTTATTTATTTTCTTTCAGAGTTTGTTTGCCAGGAATTTTTACAACTTTAAATATGCAGCCTTGGTTCTTGCCTTTATCATCAATGTCATGCTGTTATTCTACAGGGTGAGTGTCTAGTGATATAACATGTACAATTACAAAATGTACTTGAACCATGTTCATGTTTGAAATTCATATCATTCAAAGCCCTCTGTTTATGTAAATTTAGAAATCGATGTGTGCATTTTTTATTGTGAATCACTGATTATGGGTAAAATGGTGAGATCTAAATAATCATTTTGTGAATGAAAATCACTACAGAAATTATAAATGGGAGTTTATATTATTCTGAATTCTGAATTCTGAAAAAAACATCCGAATATTTTCTGAATTTACAGTATATATGTATATATGTGACTATTTGACAAAATATCAGCAGTATAGTAGTCGTATAAGAGCTCATATTGCAATCTACAGCATGATTCAGACAGCCCTTGAATATGTCAACTTGTCAACGTATATTTGTTCCACCTAACAGAAGTTCAGCTGGAAACTTTGTTATAAACCATGTCATGACATTTCTTCCTGTTGGATCAAAAATTCTATACCATTTATACTGTTAGTGTAAGTAACATATACTGTAATATTTGTTGAAGTGGAAATTATATTATTTGGCACATATTTCATGACAAGTTAGGTCTCCATTCTGCACAAATTTAAAATATGATAGCAAATAAAATTATATCCCAATTAGGTCAACAGAATCCCATTAGCAGGAGATGAAGCAGACGACAACAGTGACAACAATGCAACAGAAGGAAGTCCAGTAGAGCAGGAGTTTGATGAGGTCGTTGCTATGGAAGATGACATTTACTTTAGAGAATACATGATGCAGATTCTAGCTATTGCTCATAGTGTGATATCATTCTCCATGCTCATTGCTTACTACTGTCTCAAAGTTCCTTTAGTTATATTCAAAAGAGAGAAGGAAATTGCCAGGAAGTTGGAGTTTGAAGGATTATGGGTAGCTGAGCAGCCAGAAGATGATATCAAGGCACACTGGGATAAACTTGTTCTAAGTACTCAATCATTTCCAGAAAGCTACTGGGACAAGTTTGTTAAAAAGAAGGTGAGTGCTTTGGTTTATAAGATCAGAATTATATTTTTTTCCTAATCGTCTATTTGAAATAAACAGAGAGCATGTTTCAATCATAAGTTAACTCAATTGACATAATACATTGCTGTAAGGGGAGAGCATGTTTCTTATTAGGAAATCACATTCTCTTTTGAGACTGAAACCCTGGATCCCTATGTTTCAAATCAATGCTTTAACTGACTAAGCTATTGCTAAATAAGCACTATCTCATCTCTAAATCAATTACGGCTTCGTAAATATCTACTACTCAAGGGAAGCAATCTCGTTGCACAGAAACAAACAAAGACATTTGTTGACAGGATATGGAAAGTGTAATCATATTGATTTGATATTAAAATTAGGTGTACATTAGATTTTTTATCAACATATAAATTTCAGGGGGCTTTTTCTTTTGTTATAAGTAATATATATATATATATAGTATGGATAGCTTGATAAATTTAGTTAGTTCAAGATTGTTCTTTGTTTTAGGTGAGAGCTAGATATGCAGAGCAGTATGACTATGAAGCTATCAGTAACCTATTAGGAATGGACAAAAGTGATTCCATCAAAATTGGAGAGGAACAGAAATCTGGTGTGCTTCCATCCTTGTAAGTTTTAACATTTATATGAAGAAGAAGGAAACATTTGATTTTAGGGTTTTATTATAAAAAACTATTTGATAATGTGTTAGTGTGGATTCAGTATTATTAGGGTAAAACCAATTTTTGTGGGTGTAGGTTAAATACATATGTATATGTCATTTATTTTTTTCATAATGTTTTAGTATTAGGATTTAATAATCCTATTTTCCTGAATCAAACTATTTTATGAGCTAACCAAAAAAAATGCTAGCATTAGTAGAAATACATGATTCCAAACAAAGAGAATTAGGTAAAATGAGGAATGAAACATTTTGTTTGAAAAATCCTAATTTTAAAACTGAAATGAATAGTTGTTATGCATGTGATTATTTATATGAAAGAAAATGGAAGAATATTTCTGACATGCATCAGTCTTTATAGTTGCCATATTGAAACTTTAGTTTAATTTCCCTTTTTAGCCTGAGCAATGTTGATTGGCAGTACCAGATTTGGAAATGGGGTGTCATCTTTACAGATAATGTAAGTCAACATAATAATTCATCGAAGTACAATTAGTTTAGTTTAAACATATTTATTTATAGTGAATTGGGAAACAAGTTTTACAACTTATATAAATCCCTGTCCACTTTGCGGGTGTGGGTGCTGCCTTGTAGCTGCATTAGCCTACTCTTTTTCCAAATCTACAAGGGTGTCTTTAACGTGCAAGAGATATGGCTCTCTCTTAATACGGGTCAGCCGTTTATTGTCCCCGTCTGATGGACTATCATTGTTTCCTCAAGACCATACTCGCAAATGGTGTCAAGGGAGAGCCGAAAATCAGTCCCTGAAATTTTCATCCCGGAATGGGAATCGAACGAGTGACCTTTGTGTTAGTAGTCCGATGCATTAACCACTACACCACAATTTGATTTGGAAAGATTTTATTAGACTTATTTAATGTGCCAAAATAATTCTTTATTTGTGTTTAAAAAGATACCCAATATACCACATAAAACTCTGTTTTAACTTAACAAATTAAATTCAAAATAAGCATTTCATAATTAATTCAGTGAATAAAAATCGGCTTAATCTACTTTTGGGAGCATTGGTACAGATGTAGGATATTTTAATCTTCAATTGTTTTATTTTTGTAGTCATTCTTATACATTGCTTGGTACTTCATCTTCTCAGTCCTAGGAAACAAGAATTACTTTTTCTTTGCTGCACATTTATTGGATGTTGCTATTGCTATTCCCGCACTGAGGACTATTTTACAGTCTGTTACACACAACGGTAAACAGGTAAGAAATTTTTATTACATGGTAATCTAGAGCTTATTGGTAACAGTATTCACAGTGCAACCTCATCCAAAAGAACTAAAATAAAAGCAGTGTCCTTTATGATTTATTGATATAGCCATTTAGGATTTAATGCCTGAGATATTTAGGATTTAATGTGCTAACCAATGATTGGCAGGAATATTTATACTTTTCTTGGAAAAATTTTGTTGAATATATAGGGAATCACTGCAGCATGACCAGAGCTGGCCCCCTATTAGGCAGTCAGTGGGCACCAACTTATGAAAAATTCTGGATCCGCCATTTAGCACCTCATTAGTGAAATCATGGAACTGTCAATATAATACTTACATGGTGTAATCAACTCTTCCTATAGTTTTCATCCCATATCCCTGAAGATTTTTTTTTTTGAGAATTTTATTCTCCTTTTGGACATGGGAACTAAGTCATTTTTCAGCAAACTGTACAAAAGATGGTAAAAGTTTTGTGTCAATCTGTTATCTATCATGTGCAGGTATTTTTGTTGTATGTTCTCATTCAAAACAACATTTTATCAACATTACATAATAGCAATGGCTAGAGACATGTTGCTTTCTTATAATTTCCAACAGCTGTGTTAAGCAGTCTATCTAAATATTTTACTTTTAAATTTTCAAAAGGGTCTTTTTTTCACATATTCAGGCAAAATGTTTATTTGATGGTTACCATGGCAACAGGCATTATACATGGAAAATAAAGACATAATTTTACTTATTTACCAAAGTTCTTATGATAGGGGGGAAAAAATTACTTCTGTGACATGTCATGAATCACTCTCTGCATGATTATTACAAAGACAGGTACTTAAACCACTTATAGACTTTGCCTTCTATTAAAAAGTAAAATCACAAAAATACTGAACTCAGAGGAAAATCAATTCGGAAAGTCCATAATCACATGGAATAATCAAATAACAAAACGCATCAAAAACAAATGGACAAGAACTGTCATATTCCTGACTTGGTTCAGGCATTTTCAAATGTAGAAAATGGTGGATTGAACCTGGTTTTATAGCTAGCTAAACCTGTCACTTGTATGACAGTCGCATCAAATTCCATTATATTGTCACCGATGTGTGAACAAAACAAACAGACACAATAGGTAAAAATGGTCAAAAATAGGGGTACAGCAGTCAACATTGTGTTATCATCTTAATCACTATAAAAACAACAAATGTAACGAAGAAGCACAAAAAGGCATACATCAAATTAACATCCTCATTTTGATTATATTATACGATTTGATTTGTCTATGTAAAATGCACCCATCAAGGAAGGAGGGTATTGAGTACTGGTGTAAAATAGCGCGTTTGAAATTCGCACAGGTAGACATAAAATAATTTTGTCGTTCAAAGTATGACGGGATGCATAAATACAGTCACGCAAAACATGCAAAATAGATATAACAAAAACTGACTTAACAGTTAAAGTAATAATAATAAATAAAATAATAGTGTGGTTCAAAGTATGACTGGATACTATAAGTTATATGGTTCGCTACTGACCCCATACGGATCCATAGAGGGTTAGTAAAATCCATAGGGGGTGAGGCTGGAGGCCGAGTCCCCTATGAATTTTTTTCACCCTCTATGGATCCGTAGGGGGTCGGTAGTTAACCGTATAACGAATTTATCGGACGCTGGACTTTTTCTGCGGCGTTTTGTTGAAAAATAAACAATGAAACACAACAACATTAATAGATGACGTCGCCATTAACGCATCATGAACCCCATATGAAACTTACTAACCCCATACGGTCTCATAGGGGGTCACCACGTGACGGCGTTTAACCAATCGTATACCAACTAGACAGCAACCAAGCAACACACAACAAGACATCAATCACTTTAATTGAGTACAAAGTACAAATTTGTTTAACACTTGTTTTCTCATGGCGCTGATTTGATACTGACATATTTTTGAAAATTATATTTTAAAATACAAAAAAAATTTGAATTTTAGAATTATTTTCTTTAGTCAAGTATTGTTTTATAGTTTATTTTAACTGACAGTTCAGAATCCAGAAAATTTAACAGTAAAAATTTTGGCTTCTGGTGGTTTTTCTTCTTGTGTTCCACAGCCAATGTACAAAAGACCATCAATCCCAATGTCTAAAGAAGAAGGAAGGTTGATACCAAATTCTTCAGCCTTCAAATAATGAATGCATTTTCCTTTACGGAGTATATGGAACATATGATTTTGATCATCGGTGACTATGATATTGTTTGATTGTGTAGCAACTAAATCATTAGGTTGAAATATTTGTTCTTTTTTCATATCTGGATGACCTTTATATACCCATCTCACTCCATTGGAATCATTTAATGCCACTATCCTGCCACGCCAATCGTCTTCCGACAGAATGTCTATGACATATATGTTATCGTCATTGTCAGTAGTTATTCTTCGAGGTGCAGAAAATATAGGTTTCCTTTTACTATCTAAGTGATATTCATTCTCTTTTTTCCCATCCAAATCCATCACAGTGATTTTTCTTGGACCACTAATAGGGAATGCCCTTTCTCCTTCATTTCTAGCACCCACTATTATTTTATTTCCCGCTGATACATGGACAGAGATACATATCAGTGGGGCTACACTATATTTTGTCTCTTCAACTACTGAAGTTCTATTTTGAAATATTTTTAGTTCAGGTTCTTTTGTACAAAGCAGTAATCCACCGTACAGTAATAAAGCCATGTCTGATATTTCAATATTTATATTTTTGATGACATTTATTGATTCTTTGACAGGTTGTACTTTCTGTAAGGTTTTACCCTTTCCATAATCTATCCAAAGCATTCCATGATCACAGCACACTAAATTTTCTACAAAATTTAATCCAGTTTTATATTGCTGATTAACTTTAAAAATGAATTCATCCTGTAATTTTTCGTCCTTGAAGTCAATTAATTCTCCATGCTGTGCAATTAGAATTGGGTGTTTTTGTGGTATGTACTGTGGCAGTCTTTTAAATGTTGGGTTCACTGTTCTGTGTTTAAGGCTTCTTTTTTCTTCCTTTAATTTATTGAAGACATCATTAGCATCGTTTGAATGTAAGGCTTGGTATACGTTTTTGTTCCTAAGTTCTATTTTTTTGTTGATCTTCTGTGATCTGTCTTCTTCTTCATTTAAAGATAGCTTCAAAATTTCCCATCTGTCTTCAAGATCATTTAAAAGTTTATTTGTATGCTTGTCAACTTCATTCTTTAAAACTTGATCTTGATTTAGAATTTTCAGCTTCTCGGATTCATATTTTGAGCTTTCAGAAGATTTCAGAGACTCTAATTTAGAAAGTGTTTTAACATTATCTAATAACAACTCTTCACAATCTGAGTTCAAAGTTTCAAGTTTATTTATAGTAAATTTATATCCTTCATCTAACTCAATCATGGTATGCTTGTTATGTGTTTTAGCAATACACAAAGGGCAGACAACTTCCTCACAGTCCAGACAAAATAAACAGCAGTTTTGTCCAATATGAAGTTCACATGCTATATTACTAAAATCCACACTATATTTTGCTTGCTGGTGGTAGATTGCTATGTCTTTTATATCTATGATTTCATGCTTGTCAGTGGATTTAACTTTTAGGTGAAGTTTCTGGCATTTTGTACACAAAAGAAAGTCACATTGTAAACACTTCCATTTTATCTCACTGGATTCTTCACACAACTGACATGACATAGGTGCCTGAATCTTCTGGATAGATTTGGAAAACGCCATGATAATGATCCAAATATATGCTATATTTATTAAAGTTTTTATTTTATCTAACAAGATCTGTGTATTGTTTTATTAAAGATTACATTCAGTGTTGAAAAAAAATCAATATTTGTCGAGGTGTTTTGGTATTTAAATGCATTGTAAGGTTGACAATAATGAAGAAGTGCAAGTCACTCAGTGCATCGAGGAACATATCATTGAGATAGATAATATTTAAGCAAAATTTTAAAGATCTTTTCTGTGGTGAAAGAGTAAATTGATAAAAATATGTGATCTTGGTTAAAACTATTTGTGTATTGAATAAACATAGAAAATCCATTACTTGAAACTAGTAACAAGTGAAAGATATAATATGCATACCTGTCACAATAACTCTCTTTTGGTATTGTTTTCTTTTAATGTTTGGGTTTTTATGCACCACCTACGATAGTAGAGGGGCATTATGTTTTCTGGTCTTTTCATCTGTCCGTTTGTCTGTTTGTCCATCAGTCCCGCTTCAAGTTAAAGTTTTTGGTCAAGGTAGTTTTTGATGAAGTTGAAGTCCAATCAACTTGAAACGTAGTACACATAATCCCTATGATATGATCTTTCTATTTTTAATTCCAAATTAAGAGTTTATACCCCCAATTTCATGATCCACTGAAAATTAAAGTGCAAGAGGGGCATCCGTGTTGTTGGGGAAACATTTTTGTTTATTTCTTTTTTTTATTTTTCTATTCTGATATTTTTTTCTACAAAATCAGCCAGTAATAAATTCAAAAGGTATCAGTACAAAACAGACAAAAGATAGAAGAGGATATTATTTGATTTTGTTTTTGTTATCTATCAATAAAAGTGGGTTCTTGAATCTATGAAACCATTTATCCTTATCAAGATTGACTTAGAGTTTCACAGAATCATCTCAAAGTAATGATTAAAAATTCAGGGTATATGTAATTCCTTTTTCCAAGGGCTGTCTAGTGTGGTTAGAAACTACTTTTCAGTTTTACTTTTCAAAAGACTTTGAATCTGACAAAATACCATGTTTCAGTTCCTTCAATAATCAATTCTTGTTTGCTGAAAAACACATCTACTAAATGTCCTAAAACTTTTCATAATATTTTTCTCAGAATCTTATTTTATGAATTTGATTGATTTGCATATTTAATGCAAAATACAGTCCAACAATAGTGTGTGAAGTTATGATTGGTTAGCCATTACTCAAGTGCCTTACTTAAGAATCTAGAATGCAGAAATTTAGCTAATTCATTAAATTATCAGTTGTTAATAAGTTGGTACTTTTTCTATATTATAAGATATGCTTGTTTTATTTATTTTCCAGCTTGTGTTGACAGTAATGTTAACCAGTGTTATTGTGTACATTTACACAGTTTTAGCTTTTAACTTCTTCCGTAAATTCTACGTGAAAGAGGAAGATGGAAACACAGATTACAAATGTCATGATATGTTAACAGTAAGTAACATTTTTACTTTTAAATGAGACAGCAATCTAACAACACAATAAAGCCAAACATAAAGTCATTTAAAGGTCAATATATTGTCAGATTCTAAGATTTGTATCAGCTCACAAGTTGAGTTGGATGCAGTGAGCATTCAAATACATTGCAAGATTGTTAAGGGAGTTCGCTTCTCAGTTTCAAATTAATTAACTTTTCAACACACTAGTTTATATAGATAGGGAATTAATAAAGGAATCCAAAGAGCAAAAAAAATATATAGGTCACTTGCTTGTTTTCGAGATATAAGCCATTGAAATTTTGGCGGGAAAATATTCTCCCTTGACTTTTCATAACTTTATCATTGACAGGTTGAAGTTCTCAAAAACTGTTAAAAAGTAATTAAAATTTTATAAGACTTTTACAGATGGCATATCATTATACATGTAAAAGATTTACAAAAAGAAAAATGCAGGTCACCAGGCAAATTTTTCAAGGCATTCAAATGGGTAAAACCAGAGGATTCCAAAAATCTGACAAAAAATCCAAAACATGACAAGCCAGCTTCCTTAAATAAATGTATGACATAAGGAGTGACCAGTTACAAACTAAAACTGAGGAAAACAACAAAAACAACAGAAATGCCAAAGTGCAACAAAAACAAATGCCAATGCAACATTCATAGAAACAGACTTCTAGATAACAACTGCCATATTCCTGACTAGGTACAGGACATTTTAAGAAAAAATGATGGGTTGAACCTGGTTTTGTGGCTAGCCAAACCTTGCGTTTGATTGTGTAAAGCTGTTACTAATGTTTGTCTATTATTTTCAGTGTTTTGTCTACCATTTACATACTGGTGTAAGAGCTGGCGGTGGTATAGGTAAGTTGTTCATATAATTAGAAGGAAATAATTTAGAAAGTCAAAAAACTAGTATACATATGTATGCAAGCACAGGTTTTTGTTTGAAATATCAGGGGAGTAATTTTTGATTTAGGGAAATATTCAATTTGTCTAACCTGATAAAAGTTCTGAAATGTATTTCATCTCTCTATCTTTCTTTGGAATATGAGGGTAGTAATGGGATACCTTCATGACAAATTGCGGTAAAAAGTCTTGCCAAATAATGTTACGTTTTGTGCATGATGATAATATGTACACTTTCTTTTAGACGATAAAGAAATCAACTGATTCTGATGCATCTCATTATTTTTTTTTCCAAAAATGACAATAACAATAATTATTTGAGACCTCTGACAAATCACCATAAGAAAACTTGAGGAATCACAGTAAAATTTGACTGACGTTTATGGTAGCCAAAAATGCCTGGCAGTATAGGAATTACTACCCTCGAATATGCTATAAGAACTGTCTTATACCTGCTATTACAATCTACTGAACATTGGGCGGGAAAAATTATGTAATTTGTTAATCAATTTTAAATAGAGATTTAGGTAGATTTAGGTGAAAGCTTATACACAGTTATGTCATTGCTTGGAGGAGATTGTGAAACTAGCCATGGTGTATGCTTAACACCATAAATCACTAAAAAAAACATTTTATATATATTTTTTTATATATATATATCTAGGTGATGAGATAGAGCCAGCAGATGGAGATCCAACTGAAGTGTGGAGGATCTTATTTGATATTACATTCTTTTTCTTTGTGATTGTTATACTACTAGCTATCATCCAAGGTAAGGACAGCACATGGCCTGAGTAAATGTCTAAAGATAACATAAGTTGAACTTTGTGAAAATATATAGATGAATTGAAATCACAGTTTCTCTATTTGTATGCCCCCTTTGTAGGCTACAGGGGCATTAAGTGTAATCCTTGACCAACTGTTCCTCTGTCTTCCATCGGTCCCATTTAAGTTGCAAAGCTTGATATGGGATATTAGTATTCTCTGACACATTCTTCTGTAACCCGAATAATTCAGTCGTTATATTCCGCTGATCTACGAAGGCTACATTAACGCCTGAACGTCTTCCTCGATCAAGACCGTCAACCGGAATTTTCACACCGCTTTGCAATATGGGAATTTTGATTTAAATTGGCAGCTAAAGAAGGAGGAGTTCCGGATGTTAATTGATGTTAAACAATGTAAACTGATGTTAATTGATGTTAATTAATTATTATCGGATTTGTGTTAATTGAACACACGTGTTTGGTAAGACAATTACAAGAGAGTTGCGCAGACTCATCATCCTGATCGCCACTGATTGGCTCTCTCTCACAGAGAGCAGGCGACGTGGCCAATGATCATAAGGAGTTCAAGCCCTCGTGTTGGAGAAAATCGGACACGGAAAGGGCTTGAATTATTCGAGTTAATTCTTCTGTTATCTTTATATCATGTACCTGTAGAAAAAAATCTTGTGTTGTTTTTGTGTGTGTGTGTTGGGATGGAGTTGTTATTTCATAGAAATAAGAAGATGTGGTATGAGTGCCTATTAGACAATTTTTCATCCAAGTCACAATGTGTGAAAGTAAACAATTATAGGCCATTGGCTCATGGCTATATGATTTATTGATTTATTTTTTTTCATTCTATGAATAAATGAATCAAAGAATTCACAAACTAAAGAAAATATTAATTCATGATTTGAATTTCCCTTTTATAAAATAGGCTAGAGATGATCATTCAAATCTTGTGTCAAATATACCAGTGTAAAATTTTTATTCTCCTGAAAAGTAAAGCATTTTAAGGAACTAAATCAATAATAATTCCCTTTAATATATTTTTTCTGACAAATGTTACATTACCATTTCAGGTTTAATTATTGATGCCTTTGGAGAATTGAGAGATCAGTTAGAACAAGTCAAAGAAGACATGGAGGTAAGATTAAATTTTTGAAATTTCATATTTTCTTTTCAAGTATTAAATGAATAAATTCTTTTTGAATGTTTTAAAATGTATTGAAGAAAGAGTAACTTTTGATACCAAAAACTGCAAAATAATAAATAAAAACTTCATAACGTAATAAGATATAGATTTGAATAATATTTTTCCATCAAGAATAAGATCTTGTAAGAATACAAATGTTTTTCCAATTAAAGGGTCATGTAATACTCTATAATGAGTTATTATGGAAACATATTGTCACTTAGAAACAAAAATGATGTGTAACTGAACTAATTATGGATTATATAAGTTTTCAAGTTGTTCTGATTATTAAAGAGATGTGAGTTTCATATCAGATTTTCTGAATTAATATATTTTTTAAGTTAACTAACTTATATTTCAGTCAAAATGTTTCATCTGTGGTATTGGAAAAGAATACTTTGATAAAGTACCTCATGGGTTTGAGACTCATACGACAAATGAACATAATTTTGCCAACTACATGTAAGTATTTTGTTGACACTCATTTAACCTTCATAAAATAATTCTGCCCTATTTCAAATCATTTTCTATAGATAATTGCTCTTCAGGCTTAAACAAATTTCACAAATGAGCACAAATATTCAATAAAGTGGATGCACTGTTTATTTGATATATATGATTATTGTATAGCAATACATGTATAATATTTCCCACAAAAAGTAACCAAACGTTAGCGTGCAATAAATCTTCAAAATTCATGACGTCATCAACGACAAAATCTTAGTTTAAACCAATTTTTACTTTTAAATATTATATTGCTATACAATAAAAGGGTTATTGCATGAATATTGGGGAATATTGTCCCTCGTAGAACATATATTGCACTCGCAAGCTCGTGCAATATAAAATTCTACTCGGGACAATATTCCCCAATATTCATGCAATAACCCTATATTATAATAGAAAAAAAAAAGGATATGGGTTATCCAAAATCAGTACATGCACTGCACAACTACACATAAAAAGCAAAAGAAAAGTCCATGTATTGCTTTTCTTTATCTCAAAGTCATAGTGGGGCTATCAACATGGAGCATTAAAAAAAAAAAAGAAAAGAAACTGAATGTATGACGTCATGAGCCTACCTCATTGATATGGCCTAGAAAACAGCAACAAACAGATTATCAATCAGTGATATTGTTTGCTTTAAATTAGTGGAGAATAAAGGCTTTTTCCCCTGGAAAAGAATCCCAATTTGAAAAAAAAATGGCTTAAAATTATTCCCAAAAAGACAACTTTTTTCCCAAACAGTGCAATCTCAGTACTAATTGTGCATGAATACAAACTGAAAAACACTCATTTAAAAAAAATGCATGCCTCAAATGACTATATGTGCAGATTTGATGGTCTATTTGTGTATCATCACTGACAAAATGGGGTGTTATCTTAAAGCAGGGTTTAACTCTTGAAAATGGGTCTGTAAATTGTAGTTTCAGTCAAATTCATGGTTTATTTTAAATTTCCCAATTTGATGAAAATGGCGCATATTTTCCCAATAAAAAAGGGTAGAGGTAGTTTTGAAAAAAGCCAACAATATCACTGTCAATGGTCAATAAAGCTGGAGGATGTAACTGTTATGTAACATGCATGCAGTGGACATCATAACTAATCAAAAGTACACTGGTCTCCAAATATTTTTATCATTAATCAAGAATTATGTTATATATATAAGTCAAAACTTTATCATACAGTTATAAATGAAAGTGATTTATTTTACAATTGACAGGTTTTTCCTGATGCACTTGATTAACAAGCCTGATACAGAATATACAGGACAGGTACGTATTATATAAGTCTGTCTGTATCTACGGTCTTAGGAGTTGTCTGTTCATTTGGATTTAAATTATGGTACACCAAAAGGAAAAGCAAGATGTATTCTAGTCTGGTTTAAACATTAAAATATAATTACATTAGATGTATGTTTCATTATAATATTTTATTCTGATTGGCTAACTGCACATCACGTGTTATTCCGTAAGCAGTTGCATTGCTCAATACAACTTTTCATTCATGATAACACTTGCTCCAACAATAAAGTGCACAGGTGAATTAATGTAAATAATAAAATATATAAAATTTGTGTTTTCATGATCATAGCTAAAAAATGTAATTATAAGTATTGAATGCTTCTTTTTGTAACTTTATAGGGTTGTAAAAGCGTTGACCGTGCATACATTTTTAGAATGAAGCGTTTCCTCGCTTCATACAAAATGTACTTCGGTCAACGCTTTTACACCCCAATAAATTTACAAAAAGAAGCATTCAATTCTTAAATGAAACACCAAATAAACAAATGAAACATTTTTGAATAAAATAGTTGAGTTACCTTTGTACTGCTGATTTAAATTTTTTATCAGGAATCCTATTTATTTTCTTTCCATTTATAAATATTTCAGCTGGTACAAAATTTATAGTAAACTACCTGATAGACTTTTTATGTCTAAAATTTATTTCATACACATGTAAAATATGTAATATGAATATCTGTTGAAAAAATCAATGGTACTGATAATTTTGTTTTTTGTGTATTGCCTGATGTTTTTTGGTACATTATAAACAAGCTAAATCAGTTTTTACCTGTAAATGTTTTACTTTTATTTATTATTTCAGGAAACATATGTATGGGAACTGTATCAGCAGAGGTGCTGGGACTTCTTTCCTGTAGGAGATTGCTTCAGAAAACAGTATGAAGATGAACCCAGTAGCTAAAACTGGCTATACTCCTAACATAGGAGTTACTAAATCAAAAACATTTACCAAAGAAATGGCAATAAGATGCTAGATATACTCATATAGTTGATATTTTTACACTTATGTAGATTATTAATAGGAGAAATGATTTTATACCATGGAAAACATTGTACTTAAATTTTCTGAAAGTTTGATGCTGATTTTATGACAAAGTTATAAAAGTTGTTTGTTGAAAGTGATGTTTTACAAGATTTTACTTGTTTGTGATGTCAGAAAACTTTCCACATAGCCTAAATGGACAAAGAGACATTTTGGTAGTGTACCCCTTTTATTTTTAATTTTTGTGTGTCCTCACCTCATTAGTTTTTTCGAGACAAAGTCCATGAGGGTTATGTGGGACAGTATTAATACATGTACTTAAATACATCTCTATCTCTGGTGAAAAATTATTCGAAAAATAGAAACGTTAAAACTGGATTTTCTAGTACTAAATTTGAAAATCTTTGACTGGATTTTCTGTTTCGTATTTTTCTTGAAGATCTGGTAGAGGAGATGTAGTGTTCTTGTTTTGATTTATGGAATCCTGCTTTGTTCCATTGTTGTGATACTCAATTTTGAAATTGTGATTTTGTTTAGTCCGCCATTTTTACATTAAATGATATTTACTGTGATTTTGAAAATAAGAGTGTTTTCCTAGTATTTTATATTTGTGTACCTCAAAAACTTGAGATTGTAGTGAATCATATCATTGTTTTGTCCATCACATTTTTTACCAAGTCACTAGACAGTTGTTGTTATTTGTTTATTGTTAAATAGATCTTTTTATAGTGGTTAGTTATATTTGTTAGTTCGCTGTTAGTAGCTAAAGAATCTCGTCCATTTCTATCCCTCCCCTTTTAATCAATGCATTCACATTTTTATTGCCTTTTATATAGTTTTGGTTTGGTTTTTCATATCATTATTCATGGTATCATGCAAGTATATTTTGTCATGGTGTCATTGTGTTTTTATTTGGTCATGGCTTTTCACAGTTGTATACATTGTATCATGGAGTTTGTAATTTGTCATGGTTTTTCACAATTTTATACATGGTGCCATGAACTTTTTTTTTCATATTTAATGTTAAGATCTGGGATGTTTTTTTTTCAATGCAATAAAAAGAAGATCATGCTCATTTGTCAAATATATGTTGACGGTTTATTGTTCAGTGTTTAAAGCATGTATTATCACAGTTGTGCCAAGTATTTTAACATTGTTAATTTTTTGTTTGTTCCATAGATGTTATTGAACTTCACCTTTAATTTAAATTATGTAGACTAGTCAGGACTTGTGCAATAGCTCACTTAGATTTATATGTAGTTAGATAAAGCTATACATTTGCTTTTATTTATTTGTTTACTTATTTATTTATTTATTATTTGTTTACCTTCACTGAAAACATATCATTTAATGTTAATGAAATGTTTTTGTCATGAGTTGTATGTTCATTACACATATCCCTTTTTCACATCAAGGTTTTAAAAAATATTGAACTTCACAAAGAAAATAGTTGTACAAATTTCTGACAATATGCTAGGTTTCCTTTGCAGTTTTGGTAAACTTTTTTAAAACTACAAATATGTAGTAAAAATCTATGTGTAAAATTACTCTCTTTGATGCTGATAAGACCCTTTTAAGATATTGTTGAAGCAGTAACATTTAGTGCAAAATAATTGATATTCTATTTAAAGATTTAAATAGGTTTAACAAACAACTTTTCAGAAATACGTTTTATCCTTTAAACATCAGATCTTTGTATAATATTTTGATATTTCTGTTTATATCATTTTTAGATCAGAATCTTGCATGTGTGCCATCCTGGAACAAAAAGTACTTGTTTTTTATATCATGATTAACATAAAGTCTTCCAGATGCATGTAGTAGAATTTGTTTTCGTATTTTTCCCTGTGAATAGGAATGTTTTTCATATGATCACTATTCATCCACTGTAGAAAGTTGTCAAATGCAATTTTGATTTTATTACCAAAGAAATAAAAGATAAAATCTTTGTCATGTGTTGTTTTACATTTTGTTAAAACCATTGATTACAGCATTGGGTTTAAGTACTGAAGTTATTTGCTCAGTCTACTGGGACATATAAAAAGATGACGAGATGACATAGTAATTAACAATTTACTGTTCAGCCTTCAACAATGAGCAAAGCCCACACTGCATAGTCGGCTTTAAAAAGCCCTGAAATGATATCGTAAAACAATTCAAACCAAAAAACTAAAGGCCGTCCCCTTATGGAGCTACTGTACATGTATGGTAAATACATAGACTTTTAACAAGTCATATTAATACTGTTGTCTTGTTGGCTGGCCCACCGCTTTTCTAAATCCTGGAATCACATATGTTTCTTACCACATAATTCCAGTTTTGCACTAGACTATAAGGCATGTACAAGTTGTTTTACTGAAAGGGACAGAAATCCAACAACACAAAAAACCAAAAGACACCTAGAGTGTTTTAACAACAAACAAATATATATACAACTAGAACACACCCGTGATATCGCGGGTCTGTGACTGAATTAAAGTATATAACTATGTGTCAGCCTTATTTTAGTATTAGGATTGTTATCTGATAAAGTCATGCAGATTATAAGATGCACAGTTTTCTCTGCTTTCAAAATCCTTCTGTTTGAACCCGTCGATCTGGATCTTATCAATTATTGGTAATATTAATCATCTAGAAAACAAAAGGTCCTGGAATGGAGTATTTTTTAATCAACAGTATTGTCCTATATTAGTTATAAATAAAGTTGAAGTCTTCGCTGTTTTACGTCATGCCCGCTAACAAATTGAAAACTGTACCTATACGCCTTATTTTAAGTCCAGATTTTTAGTATTCGTATTGTCATCTTAAAAAGTCTTACTGATTAAATTACAATAGGGAACAATTTGACAATGATTGAATTTAGTAGTGTCAACCTTGTGATTATGATCCGTGTATATAGCAAAATCCGAAATACACCGTTTGGTGGTGCGTCTGTCAGATGCGGAACATAGTTTATATGAATATACTATTGGTATTGGTATCGGTATGGGATTCCACCTGGAACTTTTAATTATTGGCAATATTAATTATGTGGAAAACAAAAGGGTCTGGGGTGTTGTAATTTTTAATCAACACCATTGTCCTTTATTGGCTATATATAAAATTGAATTCTTTGATTTGTCGCTTTTACCCCATGACGGCTGACAAATTGGACCTCGTTATTTTAGTATTATAGATATGTTAACAACCAGCTGTCAACCACTAAATCTCTCCAAGTCTAGACCAGTCCTATAAGGGTGTTGCATATACACTGCCATGTCTTTTACATGTGTTTTACATGTCTTTATGGGTCATAATATTTATTTATTTTCAAAAATGGCCAATCCAACACAACCCATGAGAAATCAAGTTTTGTTTTATCCCTGAAATTGTAATTTCTATAGCCAATGGTCACAACTTACTGAAACATTTTCTGAACCTAAACAAAACTTTAATTTTATTGGTTTCTGGTATCGATGTGGCTATAAACCAGTATGTGTACTTAATATTTAAATCAATATATTAAAACATTACAGAAAAAAGTGTGAAAAACTCATCTCTATGGCTGAGTGCAAGCCTATAGTCCACTTTTGGCTTTGCCAGTGACTGCTAGTGACTGATAACAACAACAAATTCCCTACTTGAATTAAAACATAAAGTAACCAGCATTCTGAGTCAGTGCAATGTTCCCAACCTTAAAACAATATTTGAAGAGTTTACACTTATATGGGACAAATTTCCATAAGAGCTTGAGATATAAGACATTAATTTCTATGGAGCTGGAGGTCTGGTCTATTTGTATATGTGTAAGAATTGTTACTAATGAAGTACCTTTATTTAATTTCAAACTTCTTATTAATCCAGTCAGTATATTGTATTTATGAAGATGTGGATATTTTCAACAAAAGCCAGTCTTACCAATCTCTGAGGAGTATAATTGTCTCATCTGTGATGAAAGTAGACAGCAAGACATAGGTGTTGCTTTTGATGTGGTGTAGTATGTGTGGACAATTTTTATAAGACCACAACAAATTCTGCAGTACTTTTTTAGTATCACGTCTTCCTCCTCTAAAGACATTTGATTTCCTGACAATAACTTTAGTATAAGTGAATAGAAATCTATGAAATTTTAACACAAGGTTAATGACCACATATGAAAGGTTTGGATTGATTTTGGGGTTATGGTCCCAACAGTTTAAGAATTAAGGGCCAAAAAGGTGCCTGAATAAGCATTTTTCTAGTTTCCAGACAATAACTTGTGGTATGGTGTTTGGATCTCTCTGAAAATATACCACAAGTTTCATTACCACAAAGGAATGGTAATTATTGGCTTTAAGGGGCTTATGGCTCAAACCGTTTAGGAATTACGGGCAAAAAAGGTGAAAAAACAAGGGTGTCCTGGTTAATGGACAATTACCTCAGTACAAAACATAATTTAAAAGCAGTGTAAGGGAGGTTATTCAAATACAACATTGTCAAGGTCAAATTACCTCCCTTACACTGCTTTTAATTTATGAATAAAGAAATGTTGTATTGTCTCAAGGTGATCAGCTGCCAATTTATTTATAGAAGTTACTGTTTTAAAAATGCGAATAAAGGTTTGATTGGAGCTTCTTGTATAAGATCAATGTTGCACTACATGATCTATCCGTACATACCAGTTGGACGACTATTCTGTGACCTGCCCTCTAGATAATGAAAAACTTGATTATTTATTTAAAATGTGGGCAAAATACTAGTCAGAACAGATAACAAGAGCTAAATTTTTTCACTCCTTGGGTTTCAGATATCAAGCTTAACTGACCTGTGATGACTCTAAATGTTTTATGTCTTTAAAATGTTTACTTTTAGCTGTATATAAACTTTAAAACATATATCAATGTGCTATGAAGCAATTTTAAATTTTTAATCATAAAGAACAATATGTCTTTAACTCTTCAAGGTCAAACCTGACGGTTCTTAGACCGGATAAAAGAGGAGGATAGTCATTAAAACCAAATATTGCAAAAGCGCAAATGTACAGGCTCCTTTGTAAAAAGCGGAAATGTCTATTTTTAAAAAGCGCAAATGTCCTATGATTTGAAGCGCAATTGTGTCCAAAATAAAAAGTACAAATGTCCTATGAAAAAGCGCAAATGTCCCACGCCGAGATCAACAATATTTTCTATAAAGTTGAATTACTATCAGTCCAAATCCTGTTCATGAATGAAGAAGGATACCACTTAAAGGGATAATTCGCGATTTTTCACTTTTCATCTTATTATGTTCATAATACCATAAAAAACATATTCACCAAGTTTTATTTCGATATGAAAAGTAATAAAGGAGAAAATTGGGAATTATTAATTTTATTTTATCAAACTTCCTGACTTATGTGACGTAGTTTAAGTCTTTGGGCATGCCGGGAGTGAAATTAATCTCATTTAAGTCTTGTTCGTTAACCATCTAATAACGCTATTTAAAGCGCATCGACGACTTTTGGTGTAGCTATTAACCCAAAAAAAGTAAGTGATAGCCATGCAACTTTTTAAATTAAATTGTAGGATTCAAGTACGAATTCAAGTAATTAAAGTAAATAATACAATAGAACATTTTTATGATTTTTTTTCTTCAAACACTTTAAACAAACATATGAAACTGACACGATCGATAGTGTATTAAAAAATACATGTTTGTATTCTGAACTTTTTGCTTCATTCCAGAAAACATTTTCACATGCTTGTACTGTGGAAATTAAATGTGTATTAATTTGTGACACTTAGTGAATGTTGAATGCGTAGTTAAACTCAAGGTAATTAAAAGATTAGCATTATGTAATTCTAATCTTTTGATCTTCATTCAGTGACACCTACTAAGGCGTCACGGTTCAGCATTTCAGGTGTGAACAACATTTCGTATGAATGATATACGGGAGTCAGTTATAGTTATACACACAGAAATGTAAGAAAAAGAATTAAAATGAATTTACGGGAGAAATAAGGTCGCACAATAACTGGATAGCTGTTGTATATTTTTATATATTTTGCATTAAGCTCACTTTTAAATGAATTATGACTTCTGATTAGTTTTGTAACGATAAAATACTGAATTATTTTAATTGAATAAATTTATAAATAAAAATAGCCTTCTAAACACGAGTGTATGAACTAAAAATTGTACCTTTTTAAATTAAAATCGTCAACCTTTAATATTTCAAACAGATTGCAATTATATAATTTAGTCCATCCAAAGCGATCTTTATTTACCTATTTAGGAATTAATGTTCTCATCAAAATATTTTAAATCTCACAACGCATGCATGAATACTTCAGCTATTTGAAAAAAAAGATGTTTTAAAAAATTGACAGGAAATTTAAGGATCCTCTTGGAATGGAATCGAAAAATTACGAATAGAATTTATTTTCAGGTGTGAAAAACGTCAACCAAATTTATTCATAATCGGGAGCGTCCTTATATTAAAATAGTCTTCTTCTCACAACAAATAATACTTTAGCTATTTGACCAACGATGTTAAAAAAAAAAAAAGACAACGAATTTAATGTCATCTTAATTTCCCTATTTTTGAATGTAATTATAATTCTGTTCAACTGGCAAGAATACCCCTAAAGCGGACAAGCCGTTTATTCTTTAAATTGCTGTCAAAGAAAATAATTCCCGAAATCAATTTGAAACTTTAATACTCAAAAGTTTTCCTAGAAAATATTCACATCCCTTGGGGTTTATTAGTGTACGTCCAGTTGCATATGTTTTACATGAATGTCGGAACAATTGTGATGATGTCGAATTTCTTCCTTTATTGGAGAACGATCTAATTGATATATATACATTTGTGATTTTATCATGCTCATAACTTCGATGAACCGAAGCAAGTTATTAGATCGACCTGTATTTAAATCAAATTGGTCCTCTACTTCTTCTTCTTCTTCTTCTTCTTCTTTTGGTATACAATAGTCTATCGAATTCGATGATTACATACTGTTGGCATTCGTGGACAAGTCTATATACAAAACTGTTACCCCAATTTACACAAAATGTATGTTTCTTTCTTATGTTTAATGTATACATGTATATATTTTAAATTGCGATATAGCTCCGTAACTTTCTATCCAGGCGTAGAATGAATCGTCGACAAGTGCGTACATTTGTTTTAAATCAATATTTCTGGTATGTTCCAATCTGTCCTTTACTATTGACAACGAGTATATATTACATTTTCCCAAATTAAACCTTGGAAAAAAAAAATGTAAATAGATTTTTATTTTATCAAATCTTTTTTTTTTTTGGTATTATTTATATTTTTATAAATAATATTCTTTACACCAGTAATGTTATTTATAAACAAGCGTATGAGTTTAGTAATGACTACTATATTATATCACTTTCGAACACGCAAGACAGAGATGTATATTATACACCTGATAGTTCAAAATGGAGAGTTATAAGTTATCAGCCGTGTACACTGATCAATACCTACAGAAGTGAAACGATGCATGAACTTGCAAGCCCGACAGGAAATCGCTTGAATACCTGGACGTGTCACCTCACACCCCTCACAATACCTTTGGGAGTAATACCTTTAGTCATGCTGGTGATCAGATAGGGAAGATCCGAATTTATTTGAATAAAATTTATTACTTTAAAGAATTATAAACGAATTAGATTTACGAAAACAGATTTCACGAAACACTTATTTATGATTTAAACTTTGACTTTTTAACTAATTCCAATATTAACAGTTTAAAAATAACAGACTGCGGTTATTTAAAAAAAATAAGAACATTTTCCGTATCAAGTTAGTTTGTCAGATAAAACAACCGTACGATTGACAAGATATCGACACGCAATTACGACTACATCGGTTACTGTAGTTTTGGTCCTTTGTGGTTTATAGACATATCGGGATTTTTCATCGGGGAAGACGACAAAATGGCGGAACGCAGAGAATTGTTACTCTAAATTTAAAATTGATGGTGATCTCTTATCTAGCGGAATAAAACTTTAATATCTATAAATTTGATCATTTCTATATAGAATGGACATAATATCAATTTTTGATTTTTTTGCAAAGTTTCCCTTTAAGGGCTTCCACATTGTTGTTGATAAAAATAGATTCTTAACAGTAAACAAGAAATCTTTTATAATTTTAATAGTATATATATTTTACAAAGCACTAATTTAAAGCACTATAAAACAAAGCAGCTAACATACAATGTGTCATTTGTTAATTATATCATGTACATAACCTATAACTAAATCAATACTAAATATGTAAAAATCTATATTGCTAGTCAACACATTTTGTTTCTAACATATCAATCAATTTATATTCATTCAGATTTGAATTATTTATCTATTCCAATTACCTAAAGAATGAGTATGCACATTTTCACTAACAAAATAATATAATGAAAGATTTATAACCGTGTTTATAAATAGTCTGCCGTTTAATTTATTTTCTTTAATAACTTATACCCTGTTATTGATAACAGGTCCTTGTTCTAAAAAAAATAGAAGAAATTATAAAACAAACAAATTATTTCCTTAGTAAATGCTAGTGAAAAATCATTTTTATTCATTAAACAAAAATAACCTTGTGCAAGACAGTTATGGATCATTTTATATCAAATGACCAATCCAGAAGTTTTGCATATGTCCTCATGCTTTACTTGTACAGGCTCAGCTGATACAGAAAAAAACACACAGGTGACTTAACTTAAACATATGGTAACGTTCAAACGTAAAATACATTTGAAATTGGAGAAGAAACACTATTCAAATTGGATTATCTCCCATATAACAGAATAAAACTTAATAAAAGGTAACTTTACTTTAAAAATGCATTATTTGTCAATGCAATTGTGTGTAGTTCTCTATTATGTAACATCTAGAAAAGTGCCATCCACAACTGATACAATGAACAGAACAATAACAGAATTGCAATATAGTGCTTGAGTTGGTACTTTATACCAATGAATGAGAATATTTAGCTATTATTATAGTCAACATTTGCCGTTATTTATAATTAGGTAAAATGTTTAATTTTTTTCAATATAACAGTTTAAAAACAACCAACTCTCACCAACCATATTGTGCACCTTTTAACTCTGTTAAAATAAAACTTCATACTTTCTTTATATACAAAATCATATTCATCTACTGAATTTTTCCATTCAACAATATTCAACAACAAAAACAGTTTAAGAACATAATAAACTATTAAACAATATAAAAAATCTTAAAAAATCTTTATCACTATGGCAAGCATTGATAAAATGACAACAATACATATATCAATCAAATGATTCTTTGTATATTCCTTATGTGCACATGCACTTCTCTGAGTCTCTCCCTACTCAAAACGCTTTTTACAACACTATTAAACAATGTCAGCTTCGTAATAAAAAATTCACTGAACTGAAGTTGCATGTGATATATTTTATATTTTATGTCTTAAAATTTGTTTTACAAAAAGAACAAAGTGTGAAATAATTGAACATCAATTAAGCATATATAATTCCAGCCTAAACAAATTATGAATTTGTACATTGTTTTTCAAACACTAATTATCATACAGATTTATTTTACATTACATATAAAATTGCACAACAAGGTATACCAATATCCCTGAATAAAATACTTAATCTTTTGGGAATATATATGTTTGCCAAAACCTGATCATGAGGATGCTTCAATGTGATTATATTTATGAAATCAGAAGAGTGTTTTAGTATGGTAAGTATGCTATGTGTGCAGTTAAACTAATTGACTCAATAAAGATTTGAAAGATGCAATCAAAGGCTGATTGAATGCCTTTAATACTGTCAAACAGTTACAATGGGTTGACAGTATACTATCATATAACATAGTGTCTGAGAGTTTAAAGGCTTAATCCACACCTACAGCTGAGACTACTTTTAAAATTTGTAAAAAATCTTTTATTTTATTCTATCCTTTTTCAAACAAAACAAGTGGGTGTTTTTTGCTGCCTATATAATTATGCTATTTTTCTCAAAAGTATGGATTGTCAGATCTTATTCTAGTAAAATCATTAATTTTTTTATTCCAATATTTTGTATGATAAAATTCTTTAGACTTTATGTAACTTAATATTTCAAATCAATTTTTATTTTCATTTTATAATAACTTTCACTATCACAGACACAATTTGTATCCTAATGAACAAATAAAAATATGTCTCAGATGAACCCCAAAAAGGTACATTGGTACCAACAAAACTACAATCAAACTTGCATTGTTGTACAAAAAAAAATATGTGTGAAGGATAACAGAAATGCTCCAAAATTATATTCCAAAGACATCTGAAGTTACAATGTATCATCTATAAACTATTTTAACACTAGTAGACAATACTAGGGCATAATACTGTTGTATGATTGCTGTAACAGACTTTTCAAACTTAAACTGCACATAATGGTAGGTATAATAATGAAATTTATTTTGAATGGAAAGTCAAAACAGAAACTGCTTGAATTTCCCTTAAAATTTTCAGGGAAAACTACATAACTTAATAAGCATTTTTTTCTTAAACAAAACAAAATATTTAAGAATAGACAAGACAATTCTAGACTGTAGTAATACAGGGATGGTCAACAATCTTGACTATCAGTGAAGGTCTCAGACCACCATCTGTGATTAATACAATAACACCATTAAATTAATAACAGTCAAATAAAAATAAAGATAACATAGTCTAAGCTTTATACATTGATTTTTGACCTTTTTCTATTCAAATAACATTGATGCCTGATAATTAAACGCTATATTGCTATAAAAAGTCGATATCATAATCAATTTATAATAAATCTATAATTAATTAAGTTATACATGAACAATGATATAAAACATTTTTTTCAATATTTGGGCTTTTAAATCAATTTCTTGGCAAAATATTTCTAGCATGTTGTATATATTCTGTTCCCAATGTCACTTTCTCTTCATTAAACCTTTACATTTACTAATGCTAAAACTAAGTAACAATGCCCTTCAAATACCTCAAAAATACAACAACTGTGATGCTGATTTATGTACACACAATATCACATTTGAATTACTTAAAAAAATAACTTTAAAATGAACTAAATGATTACTGTCAAATTCAGCACCTTAGACGAACAGAGACCTTGCATAAAAACTTAATCTTAATTGCATGGTTTTAGCCAAAACTTCAAAAAAAAAAACAAAAAAAAAATAAAGACTTCACCGTCATTTAAATATCTTCTTTATTCTTTCTGCAAGTAAACACTATCAATATCTCATACCATTAAAATCAAAATTAATTTTTTTTGTAATTTCCAATGAATTTTTTATCAGTGCAAACTGGACTTATTTAAGTTTTATCTGCAATTTGTTATCAGTAATCTGACATTAGCACTCAAATACAATTCAAAAACAGAAAATATATCTCCATCATCAGACTGAGGTGCTGAATTAAGAGTTAATTCAATTCTTAAAATTGCAACGTTTCTCAAAGTTTTCATAAACAATAACAGAAGAAGGAAAATGTTTTTTTTCATTATGCCCTCAGTGTCTGTCTACCTTCATACACCATTTTAAATGCCTGAAAAAGAAAAAGTTGTAAAAATCAAGTCACTTCAGCTCATGTTAATGTTACTTTTTAAGTTGTGAAGCGGTCCCAGCCATGTGCCCACAACATTTTTGTATTCTATTATTGTAAAAACAACAAATTCATATGTGCTTGCAAAAAATGTATATTTGCAAGCCTTATAATAAAATGAAGAAAACAACATTTCATATCCAATACCACTGTTTATGGTATAAAAAGATAAATCATATTTTTTCTTTCAAATGGTGTTGTAATCTTTTGAATTTTTGGTTTTAGTAGGTTATCTCCATTCTTTGTGTGCTTTAAAGTATGTATACAAATAATAAATTTAATTGAACAAGCACTCTGTGAGTATTTCATGACAATACATAGTCCCTTACGGGTTTAAAATTCATTCTAATGGAACAAAATTCTAACTTGATTACTTGTCATGGTGTAAACTACATAAATTAACAAACAAACATTACCACTAGATTCTTTAAACAGTTTAATAAAGAAAATGGGAAAAAATCCAAAATGTCATTTATCTTAATGCAATGTCTTTTACAAATATTTTTAAAAAGAGAGTTATTTCTCTATGAACAGAAATCTAGTAATTAATAAGTTTTCCATTAAAAATTTAATTCTAGAGAAAGTTAAAAAATGAATTATTTCCCTTTGAACAGAAATTTGGTAGTTAATTAGTATTTCATTATATATTTCATTTTATGGAAAGGGCTTTAACTGAACAAGGAGAAAAGCTAAAATCCTGAAAATCAAATTTGACCTGTAACTTGTCATGATAACAAAATACAACAATTATCAAGTCAACACCTTTAAACATGAAGAAAAAAGTCTGGAAAACTGATTTGCCGGAATGACAGATGGACAGACAAACATACAGATGGACAGACAAACAATGCAAACTCAAAGTCCCCTTTCGACTTGGACAGTAGGGAACTAATACAGTAAACTTAGATAATCTTGTCCGTTGTTGTTTATCTTTGTTTGTACATCTTTTTTTTTCTGTGGATTCAGGTGTTGGTGATTGGTCTGACCAATCAACACTAAACAGTTTAATAGTACCATAATTCTTATTACAGAATCATTAAGCGGATATTACTCTTTGGTTCTAAATACCTTTTGCATAGCAGCTATCCATATCTGTGCTTGTTTCTTATTGGCCCCTGTTGTGACAACCATCTTTACCATTGTCATTACATCATTGCTATTTTTATATTTCAATGCAAGACCAGTGGCAAGTGTGTTTCCTGAAATTTTCAATTGAGCTTTAAAACAATGTAAAATAACAAGCAACAACCTGAAAAGTTATTGAAATGAATAGTGTGAATACAGGATTATTAAAATTCAATATAAATATCAAAATTATTACTTTCACATTATAGAACTTATCGATTATTCTACCAGATAAACACATATCATGTGATAGCTTTATAAAGAAATGCTAAACTTCGATAATAAATCTTTATAAACATTGTTAAAAAAAAATTGGTTCTGTTTTTTATTTGTTTTCATCAGAATAAGTCCAAAATAAGAGTTCATTACAACAAGTAAAACACATCAACAACATCAATCTCACCATTATCATCTACAAAAAGCAGCATAAACAAATAAAACCAAATTGTTGTTTAAAATCAACATTTTGTACTACACTCATTTAAATATTTTTTAAACAATTCTACAATTTGTTTGTGTGTTCTTTTAAATTTCATTTACTCACCTGCTAATTTTACAAAACAATCAGTTTCAATATTCACTTAATACAGAATGTAAATTGAACATTTTGACGAGTTAAATAATATTATAGAAGTGAGAATCTTATTGGAAGCAAAGTTTTTAGAGTTATTTCCCTTTATATGTTTTCATCTGTACAGTTACAGGGAATTAAGTATAACTAATTATACTACAGTCGCTTGTTTACATTTGTCTACATAGTCTTTACATATATCTCTGCAATTGTATATTGTATTCAAAATGGCAACATTGAGCAATGAAACAAAAACTAACTGTTTTGAACTGTTCAACAACATCTTCTTGTTGTCTTTTTGTTTTTTGTGTCATTGGGTTGCTGTCTTCATTGATGTATACCCCACATCTTCTTTTATTTGCAATATGAAAAGTGTTTGAGTGTGTCAACTGTGGATTTTTAATTCATAAACATATTTGTGTTCACTTTAAAGAGTAAAAGGTCAAAGACATACCTTCATCATCTCTACTGTTGGCCATGATCTGTAAGGACTCCAAGTTAGACACTTGAATGGACTCATATTTATCACTCTCTGCTTCAAAATTTAAAAATCTGAAAAAAAAGGTAGAAATAGAATAGAAAATATATGTAGTTGAATATGATTAATACATGTATGCAGAAATCTTGCACCCATTTGTAATTATTAAATTATTTTCTATTTTTTGGTACCCCTGGCTATCTTTTAAATAATGAGAAATTTACAAAAATTGAGACATTTTCTATTCTATTCTATAAAATTAGTTACATTTAGTATCATATAAATCATAAAATAACCAATTATTTTTCCTAATACCTGTGATCAGATGATAATTTACACAGAAACTGTGATTCGATGTCTGATTGGTCCTTTCCTGACAACATGAATTGTCCGCCTATAACGACATAAATATTTACATACATACAACCAACTAAAAAAAATATCTAAGTTTACAAAGAAATTGGAGAAGGGCGTTATATATAATTAGATGAGACCTATTTAATTTTTGACATTTTTCAGCTGAATGTTCTAGCTACCAATAATAATACAGCGAAATCTATCTTGACAGAACCTTTTGAAGATGAATGTTCTAGCTACCAATAATAATACAGTGATATCTATCTTGACAAAACCTTTTGAAGATGAATGTGCTCTTTATATTAAGGTTATGAATAGTCATACAGTGAAATCTATTTTCGACAGTGTATTTAGTTTACAAAGTAAACTGTTGTTCTGAATGCTGATTATTAGTATTTAGTTTTCAAGGTTCAAATTACTTAATATAATTATCAGTATAATGTTTAACCTGATTTGAAAGTTCTTGGAAGACAAGTTTCACAGTATCAAAATTCAATTCTTTGTTGAGTTATTCACTAACATCTATTAACAGTATATTTTTTTTAATATAATGAGAGTACTTTCCCCTGAATCAGAACCACTTTTTGACTTAATATAAATGTCCTCCTATTTCATATTTATGCATTGCCTTGCTTAGAAAATGACCATTAGCCAATGCATGAAATTTCTTGCAGCGATGATTTAGCTCCATGCAAATAAAAGCCAAAATGGCCATACAGGTAAACAAAACACTATGTATAATTTGAAAATTTGAATGAACAAATTCTTATTTACAGAGAATAAAATCATCTCGGTTCTTGAACATTATATGCACAGAATAAAAAAGAAATATCAGTTTGACTTTACATACCATTGACAAGAGTTTTCACATGTTTATCGAAGAATTCATTTTCTTTCTTTGTGGTATCTGCACATGTTGCACAATGTCGTACAGGATCAATGAAGCACATTCTTGGTAGAGCTACTTTTGTTTTGCAACAATTATCGCAAAAACACCGCCCACATCTTCTACAGTGATGCTGAAAAAAGATATAACACATATTTCTAAAACATCAAATGCATAAAAACTAATTGCATATCTCTTCATAGATTACATTCACTTGAATTTGTATTAAAATAAGTGGTAATAAATTTGGTTAAAAAAGAAGGAAATATAGATGGTCATGTTTATAGCAGCAAGTCATCAAAAATTTAGTTAAAAAAAAAGACATTAACCAATTTCCTATCACTTACTGTAAGTTATTAAGTGACTATGCATATAATAAGTAAGTATTCAAATACATATATCAAAATGTTTATTTCCTGTTATATTCCATTTCTTGAACTTGAAGGAGCAGTGTCTCTTGCATAAAGACATATTGTAAGTTTTTACATTGTGAATTTTGTATGTATGTTTTCCCCAAAAGTGGATACAATAAAATGAACCATAATGTTCAGTAAATGTCATCTGTTGATGTGTTTCATATAAGTGTTTCTGGTTTCTTATATAGATAAGACAATTGGTTTTCCCTTTTTAGTGGTTTTACACAAGTCATTTTTGGAACCCTTCATAGCTTGCTGTTTGGTGTCAGCAAGGCTCTTTGTTGACTGTAATTAGACCTATAATGGTTTTTCTTTTACAAATTGTGATTTGGATAGGGATTTGTCTCATTGGCAATCATACCACATCTTCTTATATCCCTATATTATATTGATTCAAAAGATAATTCATAATTACAATTAATATCTGACAAAAGAATTTTTAATTCAAAGAAATGATTTTACATCAAAAATAATTCTTCCATTGAAAAGCAATTGAAACTTTCTGTAAAATCAGCACAAACATCTGATGGTTTTATTTAAAAAAAAAATGTTTATTTTTTCTTCCAACCCACCTTTCTTCTCCTGAGGAAATCAAACTTCCCTCTACAACTCTGACAACAATCACACTGAAAGAGACACAATTAAATAATATATGATACATGTTTTCAACAGAAAAATAAGACAACTTACATACCATACAGAGTTTACCTTTAAAAATTATATATAGTGCTCTTAAAAATACTTTTTAATACAATTCAATGTATATAGGATTAATGTACATGTACAAATGTAGGAAACTAATGGGAAAGTGCACTAATCTGAAAGTAGCCCATAACCAAAAAGTAAAGAAATATGTTAAAGTGACAGAATCTGAATCTAGTAAATATGAATAGATATAGGAAGATGTGGTATGAGTGCCAATGAGACAACTCTCCATCCAAGTAACAATTTTAAAAAAAGTTAAACCATGTACATGTACATTTAACAGATAATTAAAGAGTATCATTGTAATCAAATTTGGAAAGTAAAACTTGCTAAAGTATAAAATATCAAGGGCTAGACTTACAGCCAGTTAATACACCTTATCGCTATTCCCAGCTGACCCGAGAATCTGTCTGGCTTGAACTATTGACGTCATACATCAATCACTTTTTCATTGTGGCTTCAGATATTTTGTGTTATGACGTCAAAATTTTACAGGAACCTGCATGATGGCCAGTAATGGCGGACAAATAGCGAAAATCTTCTCATGTACTGATATTTTTAGCGCCCAGAGTTTGAATCAAACTTGTGACCATCAGCACTATAGCCATTGATCTCAACCACTAGGCCACGAACCCACTTTATTCAAAAAAATATCTGACCTGTTGTCAAGTCCTTATGAAAACTTTAACCCCCTTAACTGTGGGCTTGTGTTAATGATGAGACTGAGAGGTGTATCAATGACTATCATGTTACAGGAACAGAATTTCAACAACAATTAGTCAGTAAAAAATGGAATGCCAAACAATGCTGTTTACCTCATTATCAGGGACCCACGGTGGTTCCATCAAAAGAAAAGGACTAGTTTCGTCGTCGTCGACTGTCACCATACGAAGACCACTTTTAGATCGAACAAGTTTCTTTTCAGGGGCGGCCATTGTTTACGCCGGAAATGTCATTTGTGTAGACTTCGTCCTCGGACTTTTACCTTGCAAACTACGCAAATTATAATGTTTACACTGCCAACCAAAACAGATATTTTGAAGTTCTTCTTTCTACTTTTAGAATAACTGACAGATGATCTATAAGATGAACAACATGAAATTACTCATCACTATAGCCATCCTTACACCCAGTATCCAAACAGCAGGTAACAGCAAATCTCAGATTTTAAAATAAAAAACAAAATATTAAAAACAAGGTCAATAATTAGGATAGTTTTCAATTTATAACTTAGTATGTACATGATCCATGAGAAAATGATGGTCAAAAATAATTCCTAATAAACTCTGCAATTGTTTTAGGTTCAAAGAAAAATAAATCGCTCATCAGCGATGAGTATACTCTCATACACGAGGGTGGTATAAATGGGGGTACTTTTATGACGAATAACGGTAAAAAATTTTGCCTAATGACGTTAACGGTAATTTTTGGTACATGATGATAAAATGTACACTTTTAAATAGACGATATAAAAATCGATTGGTTTTGATGAATCATTTTAATATTTTTCCCAAAATGACAGTTACAATAATTAATTGAGACCCTGACGAATCACGCCAAGGATATTTTGACGAATCAAGCTAAAATTCTATCCAATTTGAGGTTAATGGTAGCCGAAAATGACCATTTGACGCCTGACAGTAAAGGGCATTACTACCCTCATACACCTTATCGCTGTGTCCTCCATTACTGGACATCACAAAGGTTCCGATAAAATGTTGACCTTATAATACAAAATTCTTGACGCCACAATGGAAAAGTGATTAATGTATAGTGTCAATAGTTCAAGCAGGACAGATTCCAAAATACCAATAAGGTGTATCATGCATGTTTTAGACTGTTCTAGTACTTCAACTACTTCATGCCTGTTTGTGATACAGTACTTTTTTGATACACCTTATTGCTACATGTATTTGGAAATCTGTACAGGTTGACCCAAGAATCTGCAATGCTTGAAATTTTGAGGGCCTACAACAATTGCTTTTCCATTGTCACCTTTGTAGCATCAGACATTTTCTATTGTTACATCAAAATTTTACAGTAACCTTTGTGATGTCCAGTAATGGTAGACAAGTATCGATAAGATGTATGAAATTAGAAAGGTGTGGTTTCAAACACATCAAAATCTTTGAGCTGAAAAAAGACAGACATGTGGCAACGATCATGACGATATGGTTGATAAATGCAAAAATATTTTTTAACGAAATTAAAACCCATGAATATCATATTGACTTTTCTTTCAGGGTTGCTTTTACGGGTTCTATTTTTATTCAAGTACTAGTTGACTTATAAGAATAAATGTTGAATAAAAAAAATGCATGTATAAAATAGTTGATTTATTGTCGAGCCTGCAACTTTTGTTGCAGAAAGCTCGACATAGGGATAGTGATCCGGTGGCGGCGGCTACAGCGGCGGCGTTAGCTAACTTCTTAAAAGGTTTATATTTTAGAAGGTGAAAGACCTGGATGCTTCATACTTTGTATATAGATGCCTCATGTTACGAAGTTTCTGTCAGTCACATGTCCAATGTCCTTGACCTCATTTTCATGGTTCAGTGACCACTTGAAAAAAAAGTTCAGAATTTTTGTAATGTTGAATTCTCTCTTATTATAAGTAATAGGATAACTATATTTGATATGTGCGTACCTTGCAAGGTCCTCATGCCAGTCAGACAGTTTTCACTTGACCTCGACCTCATTTCATGGATCAGTGAACAAGGTTAAGTTTTGGTGGTCAAGTCCATATCTCAGATACTATAAGCAATAGGGCTAGTATATTTGGTGTATAGAAGGACTGGAAGGTGTACATGTCCAACTGGCAGGTGTCATCTGACCTTGACCTCATTTTCATGGTTCAGTGAATCAGTGGTTATAGTCAAGTTTTTGTGTTTTGGTCTGTTTTTCTCATACTTTATGCAATAGGTCTACTATATTTGTTGTATGGAATGATTGTAAGGTGTACATGTCTAGCGGGCAGATGTCATCTGACCTTGACCTCATTTTCATGGTTCAGTGGTCAAAGTTAAGTTTTTAAGTTTTGGTCTTTTTATCTAATATAATATGCCAAAGGTCAACTATATTTGGTGTATGGAAATATATTATGATCTATATGTCAGTCCCGCAGGTTTATTTGACCATGACCTCAATTGCACGGTTCATTGCACAGTGTTAAGTTTTTGTGTTTTGGTCTATTTTTCTTAAACTATAAGTAATAGGTCATTTTCAACTCAACTATATTTGTTGTATGGAAGCTTTGTTAGCTGTACATGTCTGCCTGGCATGGTTCATCTGACCTTGACCTCATTTTCATGGTTCTTTGGTCTTTGTTTAGCTATCTTGGTTAATGTTAAGTTTATGTGACAGTTGTAATAAAGCTTTATACTTAGGATCAATGATTAGTAAAGAAGGCGAGACATTTCAGTGTGTGCACTCTTGTTATTAATACATGTATATTTTCAATTCTTTTAAAAACAAAAATTGAAGTAAATTATATTGAAAGTATTAATATTTATTCAAAACATTAACTGTAAAGTACATGTCCTCCTAGGTTTAGCATTGTCAGATGTTTTTTTTTTTAATTTTTTTATCAAAGATGGCATGGATGATATAGTCACTGGACCCATACTGATTACGTGAAACCTTATTTTTTTATATATCATTATGACTGTATATATATTTTTTTATACGACCGCACAAATTGAAAAATTTTTGGTCGTATATTGGTATCACGTTGGCGTCGTCGTCGTCGTCTGAAGACTTTTGGTTTTAGCAATATAACTTTAGTATAAGTAAATAGAAATCTCTGAAATTTTGACACAAGGTTTATGACCATTAAAGGAAGGTTGGGATTGATTTTGGGAGTTTTGGTCCCAACAGTTTTAGAATTAGGGGCCAAAAAAGGGCACAAATAAGCATTATTCTTGGTTTTCGCAAAATAACTTTAGTATAAGTAAATAGAAATCAATGAAATTTAAACACAAGGTTTATGAACTCAAAAGGAAGGGTTGGATTGATTTTGGGAGTTGAGGTCCCAACAGTTTAGGAATTAGGGGCCAAAAAGTGGCCCAAATAAGCATTTTCTTGGTTTTCGCTCCATAACTTAAGTATACTATACTTTTTTTTTGTATGTTCAAAGACAGTTAGTATCCTTAAGGTAACATTCTTATATAATTTTGTATTCATTTGGTTATTTTTTCCTATTTTTAGTGCTAGATAATATTTTAGGAGCACAATTTTGTAATAAGCTTTTTCAGGGGAAGTAACTCCAAAATTAATTTCCAACATGTTTACGTCTGCTTGTCGCTCACAAGTTGAGATGGACGATGTTTCTGTGAAGGCAAAGTTGATTACTTCAGTTCAATTCTAAATTCATGAAACTGAAAGTCTTCATTCATACACTCTTCCATTGTGACTTGGAGATCGAAAAGAAAATGCCGACACATTCATCATATTTATGACAAAAAGGTACATTGTCTTAATTAAATTACCTAGTAATTAACACCTTTGAAGTCTTATCCACAATTATTGATTGTAATGACATGATTAACCGCGTTATCTGGGGGCAATCACCAGGTGTCATATATGTAATTTAACTTCTGATAAGAAATCGATGAAACAAAAGGCAATTTTACCAAAACGGCACAAGGGTTTTTCAGAAAACGGCGTCAGGGCACACAGGGCGCGGCTGAGGGCACATAGGGCGCGGCTGAGGGCACACAGGGCGCGGCTTAGGACACACAGGGCGCGGCGCCCTTCTATTTTGGGCTAACGAGACCACTGATAAGTAAATAGAAATCTATGAAATTTAAACACATGGTTTATGACTATAAAAGAAAGGTTGGGATTGATTTGGGAAGTTTTGGTCCCAACAGTTTAGGAATAAGGGGCCCAAAGGTTGAAAGGGTCCAAAATTAAACTTTGTTTGAATTCATCAAAAAATGAATAATTGGGGTTCTTTGATATGCAGAATCTAACTATGTAGATTCTTAATTTTTGGTCCCATTTTCAAATTGGTCTACATTAAGGTCCAAAGGGTCCAAAATTAAACTAAGTTTGATTTTAACAAAAATTGAATTCTTAGTGTTCTTTGATATGCTGAATCCAAACCTGTATTTAGATTTTTGATTATAGGCCTAGTTTTTGAAGTTGGTCCAAATTGAGGTCCAAAATTAAACTTTGTTTGATTTCAACAAAAATTGTAATATGGGGTTCTTTGATATATTCTTAATCTAACCATGTATTTAGATTTTTTATGTTTGGGCCTGGTTATCAGATTGGTCCACATTGAGGTCTAAAGGGTCCAAAATTGAACCACATTCATTATGTGTCAGAAACCTGTGTTGTGTCAACTATTTAATCACAATCCAAATTCAGAACTGTATCAAGCTTGAATGTTGTGTCCATACTTGCCCCAATGTTCAGGGTTCAAACTCTGCGGTCGTATAAAGCTGTGCCCTGCAGAGCATCTGGTTTTATATTAAATGGTTTTTCCTTAATCAATAATGAGATGTATGCTTCTTTTGTTTCAATTTAACTTGCCAATCACATTTCAGTTTAGATCAGATCTCAGTTAAACACAAAAACATTAAGGGTCTAACAAAAAATGCCAGAAAATATTGCACCATAAGGTAACATTCAGAACAAATTGTTTCAAGAAGAGATTCTGATCATTCTGTTTGGTTCATATTAAAAAAAACTTATTCTAAAATTATTGTTATTAATATAGGTACTGTACAAAGTCATGTGGATTCCTTATTTTTTGTGGATACCGTCCAATTTTCGTGGAATTATGAACAATTATATTTTCATTGATATGTAATTTTGTGGTTTTGCTCAAATCTGCTTACAAGCTTTAAATTTGCAATTACTGGTACATTTTACCAAACAAAACATGTTATAGCTGGTTATCAAATTACAATTTAGTAGACAACATATTTTTTTAATCTTGTAGATATAGATATTGTATGGCATGGTGGTGAAAAGACAGCAAATGTCTCAACAACAGAGATGTCCCCAGGATCCCGAGCGGAAGGTGGATTGTGGTTTGATGATAACTCAAAGTCTTATCTGTTTGGTGGATGGTCCTACAACAGTGTATCAAAGGAATTTACTCTCACCAATGATTTATGGGTACTGGATGTCAATACATTTCACTGGAGTATTTTAAAACCAGTTTCTAAAAATAAACCATCATCCCGTCACTCACCTTCAATATGTGGCATACCATCAAGAATGATTGTTATTTTTGGCGGTATTGATCAAGATGGTAATAAACTTGATGATACTTGGATTTACAATTTAGTAGACAATTCATGGGAAGAACTTACATTGTCAGGCAATAGCTCAACAAGCAGCCATCCACCAGAACGAGGGCACCAGTCAAGTTGGTGCACAAGCACTAAGCTAATAATATTTGGGGGAAGAAATGCAGAACACAAAGCATTACATGACATGTGGTCTTTTTCTTTAGTTAACCAAAAATGGAGTGAAATGGAAAGCTCCAAAAAATATCCATCAAATAGTTTTGGTCAAACTATTGTTTCATATCCCAAACCTCGTAGTGGGGCAACAACTTTTCATCAAGGGTCTTTATATTTGTTTGGGGGCGATACAGCTGTCATAGATTCTGGTGAGACATATGTCGATGGAAAATATGCTAATGATCTCTGGAGTTATGATATTGGAAAAGATTCTTGGACAAAGATAGGTGGTAATGACAATGTATGTCATCATGGCAGTTATGGTCATTTCCAAGTTGCCAGTAAAGACAACTGGCCTGGATGTCGGGTCAAGGCTACAGGGTGGGTGGATACTAATGGAAATCTATGGATGTTTGGTGGAGATGGATCTGATTCCACAGCTGAATCTGTCACAGTTTTCAAACCAGGAAGATTATTAAATGATTTATGGCGGTATGAATTTGTTTTCAAAATGTGGTCATGGATGGGTGGCAACAAGTATGGAAACACGGGTGGAAAATATGGCGAGTCCAGCTCAGAAAGTTATCCAGGAAGTAGAACAGGATTTATGTCTTTCAATAGGTACCACAATTTTCATCACATTTTCGGAGGCTTTGGACATGATACAAATGGAAAAGATGGGTTGCTTAGCGACCTGTGGGAAATAGATGTACACAAGGAAGTGGTTTATGGGAAATATCCTACTACCAGCAATGTATTTATGATAATATTTGGTCTATGTGGATTGATTTTGTTAATCGTAGCACTGTCTTTGTACAATCGCAAATTCTTTAGAGGCTCAGAAAAGGAAAAAGATAAAAAGTCAGATACTGAGTACTGTATGCTAACCAACATAGATGATGAGGACTAGATTATTTATAAGTTATGTTGGGAAGACTTTAAAGCTATTTCTGGAAAATTCCTCAAAAAAGTTTACAGAAAGATAACATTCCAAATATGGTATTATACAAGATGCGCTGTAACAAAATTTGACTCTTTTTCCAGATGCCTATTTTATAGCTGGGTTTTGGGACAAAGGCAGTAGCCAAGACAAAATATCAAAGGGCCAGTGTTATTTAATGGATGATTTGTTGAATAAATAGGAATCATAACTTTACACGCTAGCATGGCAATTTAAAGAATCCAGGTTTAGTTTTAGGGGATCTTTGTGATAGGGAAGTAGGGAAAATGAATGTTTTTGGATGAGACTTTCATCAAAAGTTGAAACTAAATTTTAATTTGATCTTTTGATATCAGATTTCGATTTATATTATTGTCTGTGTTTTGAATCAAAAGTGTAATACTTTTAAAGTTTATTTGCAGCATTTTTCCTCAATCATACCATTCCTTCTAAATTAAAATATCTTCACATTTAACTTTATTTTCATTGTCCTGAATATTTGGCACTTATGTCCGAAAAGTATCTACAGATAAGATTCACAAATAAAGTTTTGAATTTATTCCGACACATATTTTTTGATGTATTGATGTAAATTAAATGAATCGGAAGAAAATATTTGTTCATTCAATGATCATAAGAAATGAAACATTGCTAAAAAAATAAATAACTGCAGATTTATTTTTTTTCAGTTGATGATCTGTTCTTATTCATGCAACTTCAAATACTGTATCTAGTTTAGAAATTGAATTTGTGGTTTGTCTCAATCTAATTAAAATTAAATCCTTTAATTGCTCCTGTTCTGATATGTCGCGCATCAAGGCGCGACATATCAGAACAGGAGCAATTAAAGGATATAATTTTAATTAGATTGTGGTTTGTCTCTACTATTAAACATGACTTATAAAATCTACAAAATTAGTATCCTACAAATAATATTTTTTTCTAAGGTAGATAATCCTTTATCACAAAAAGAGTTACTTCCCTTTTTCCTCTCAAAGTAATCAAACATAAAGATTGTGTTGCTTACTCCTAACAAAGCAAAATATTTTTCTATAACTATGAATTTGCAGTTTGTCTTGATCCAGGAAATCCAAAATTATTTTATTTATAATTATTGATGATTGTGTGCACATTCAAAAATCTTGGTATGAGGCCATATCACTTAAAATCCTGTCACATTCATTAATATTTTTTTTTATTTCATGCATTTCCTTTATTATGTGCCTATTTGATATACAGTGTATATAGAACTTTATTATAAAAAACTTAATTTTATTGAGACAAAATACAGCCACAGCCTAAATAAATAAACCAACTCCTAGCTATGATTATTTAATTTGTTATTTTTTGTGTTTAACAAACATTTTGAGATTTAATCTAAAATGCTCTTATTTATTTTATAAGTTTGAATTCTGTAAGCTACCATCTTCGTTTTGTACAATGTATTGCAACCAATTAATCAGAACAATGCTTTTTTAAAGTTGTGCTTTAAGCTTCTGATATATACATGTACATGTAGTTAGTACATTAGCGACTTAAAAAATATAACATCGCGGTACCGCGACGCTAAAACAAACTGGGGAGAACACTGGTAGTACATTAGCGACTTGAATTTCATACTCATAAGAGAATATTCATTCGTTATAGCATTTTATTTTGTAGATATTTGTATTACCAAATGTTTAGTTCTTTTTTTAGCTTATACATTTTTTGTAATTTCTCTAATCTTTAGATTAATCTTACTCAGGCTTAGATACATTTAATAGTTAATGTTTTTCCATCAAGATTTATGGTAGAGAGGAGGTAGAAATTTAGAAAATAAGTTTTTTTGCATACTTTGTTTGTAGGTTATATCATTCTATTTTCAAATATATAAGATAAATTATGAATCACAGAGCTTTTTTCAAGCTTAGAATTGTGCAAAATGTTCAGATTTGTCAGAATTATACATGGAAACATTTAAATTTTATGTGAATAGATGGAGAACTAATTAAAAGATAGTTTAAATGAAACATGAGAAGATTTATATTATACTTTTAAGAAAAGAAAAAACACTGTTTGGGTCATTTTACTTGTAGTACACACATTTGTTGACCTAGGCTATATATATCAAAAGAGGTAAATTAACTGTACATTTGTTTATAAAATTAGATTTAACTCCCCTGGTATTATAAAGTTCTACCGTTTGAAATCCCTTTTCTGTAAAAACATGTTTACTGCAGATAAAATTATTTGAATGAAAAGGCTTTCAAATTAATTTAAATTTAGCTTAAAACTTAAATTTCAGATTTTTTTTTTATAAATCATTCAAAGGTACACGTTTTTCTAATAAATAAGGTTTTTTTTAAGACCACTGATTTACCTGAAATGCTTTGTTTATGTATTTTTAATCAAGTTTAATACAACAATTTGGGTATATTGCAGAGCTGAAATTTGTCATTTGTGGTTTTTGGTGGTATTTATGTTTTTTATTCTTATACTATCAATATATAGTGAATTCTAAAATTACTGATATTGTGTGCATTTATTATCATGATTATTGTGATTGTTGATTAATACCTCAAAATAGTGATTCTAACTTGTGATATGAGAAAAAAAATCCACATTTAAATAATGTAACATTCAGTTCATTAGATTTCTCACAATAATAATAACATTGAAATATTTCTGAATTTACAGAAGTAAGTCTTTATGACTATAAACAGGTTATTATGAAGAGATTATATTGTTCATTTAACAATAATTGACTCACTGTTCGTTCTTGTTTATTTTATTTACATATAATTTTTCATGTATGTATTTTTTTATAAATTTATTTTCAATTTGCAAGAAGAGGGTTTATATTCAAATAAATCCCAGGTTTACTGGTTGCAAAAACTATCCTTCTCAAGAAAATCAACTTTTTTGTTCAAATATTTTGTCCCCTAAATTCCCTTATTTTCATCAGTCCAATGTCCTAATAAGTTTGTTGCTCAACAATAGAAAGCTGTATACTATGCTATTTTCTATTCTCAAGTCACTTTTAAGATTGTCTCCCTTAGATTATGTCTAGCTTTTGTGATCAAGTCATGCTTCAGTGATTCCCTATATAGGAAGTACACCACTAATTCATGGTCCCATTGCTTTCTATGTTAAATTCCTCCGTTTCAAGCAGGCACACCTCTTTTATTTTAAGTTCAAATAAAGTGGCAATCATTGCATTTCAAAGCAACACTTTATGGTGTCTTGTACTGAAAAAATCAACATACCTTACATTGCATATAAGAAAGAACTGGTTCCCGGAACTTCAGATGTACCAAAACAGGTACTTCAGATCTGACAAACAGACAAAATGTACCCTCTTTTTAAAATTTGGTGCAGTTTTTTTACTATTCAAAATTAAAAGTCCAAAAGTGTTCTACAATGGTCACCAGTCCTTCAGCTTTCATTTGATACCAAAAATACCTAAATATTCTACATATTTTGAAAGTTACACTCATGCGTAGGAACTATTTTGTGTTAAATATGTACTACTTTCTGGTATGTGCTTTCTGGCCGGGCCTGAATTAGTGGTGTTACACCTATAACAGAACCAAACTTGCTATATTGACTTGAGCATTACTTTATTTCATTCTATGATCTATTTCAAGCAATAAAAAACATATAAAGCCTTAGTCCAAATACTATTTTATTAATTTAAAGCTCAAATTGGACTGGTAGTAACATATGGGTTATTCAAAGAAAACTGCATATGTATATTACCATTTGCCAATATATTTTTTTTATTCTCAATATCATTGTTTTATTTATTAATTTCTATTAGGAAAGCTATGTGCTTACTAATAGTCATATTTTTATCAGAGGTTCTTCATTAAATAACAATACATTAGTCCAAACTTAAGACATAAATGAGAAATTATCCCCCCTTTTTTCTTGAAATTGAAAAAAGGCTTTTTTTTTGCATGAAATATAATTCTGTGGTAAAACATAGATTAATAAGAGCAATTTATATATCCCACAGCTAGATAACTTGCTAAACTGGTCCAAAATTACATGTACAGTGAGATTTAAGAATTCTTATATGAGTATATACCATTTGCCTAGATTGTAAAAGGCTACCATAAGAAAAACAAAAAAACTTGAAAAATCATGAGATTATTTTGACCAAGAGCTATTTTGTTCCATAAACAAGTCATAAAATACATGTTTTATTGATTTGAATCAGAAAAAATGCAAAAATGAGAACTTGGAGTCAAGTCTTAACTGCATGCATGTTGTATGACCATAAAAGGCTAACATATTTGAGTATGCCAATTTAAGAGCTTAAATTTCCCATAAGCAGGACGGTTGACCCAAAAAAGATGATTAGACATGATTACTAACATCCTATTTGACTTATTTTCATTGGAATAGGTACAACTTCTAAAAATTGGATTTCTGGTGATTCTCTGTAATAGGAAGTACACCACTAATTCATGGTCCCATTGCTTTCTATGTTAAATTCCTCCGTTTCAAGCAGGCACACCTCTTTTATTTTAAGTTCAAATAAAGTGGCAATCATTGCATTTCAAAGCAACACTTTATGGTGTCTTGTACTGAAAAAATCAACATACCTTACATTGCATATAAGAAAGAACTGGTTCCCGGAACTTCAGATGTACCAAAACAGGTACTTCAGATCTGACAAACAGACAAAATGTACCCTCTTTTTAAAATTTGGTGCAGTTTTTTTACTATTCAAAATTAAAAGTCCAAAAGTGTTCTACAATGGTCACCAGTCCTTCAGCTTTCATTTGATACCAAAAATACCTAAATATTCTACATATTTTGAAAGTTACACTCATGCGTAGGAACTATTTTGTGTTAAATATGTACTACTTTCTGGTATGTGCTTTCTGGCCGGGCCTGAATTAGTGGTGTTACACCTATAACCAACCAATTTCCCCCCTCAAAAAGAGATGGGACCGCCCCTGTTAATTGCCAAATAAAAGCCTTTTTATCTATTCCCACACAAGACTATTGTTTCATCATCTTTGTTGCATTTTTTTTTTTTTTTTGCTTTATTAACCGGTATTAGCATATTGTTTTTAATTGCCTTATATGGTATGTCACAGTATGTGTATCAATTACTTATTTTTATGTGAATTTGAAGTTAATTAATGCTTTTAGAATAATATTATTATGTGTTTATTTATTTTCTTAAATAAATGTTGGAAAAATGATAGATTTTCATTTATTAGTAAGAAAAAAAAGGGTTTTGCAGGACTATTATTATGATGCTTTCCAAAGTTTTTGTTCAGAATTATGTCTGCTCTTTTTTTCTTGACCAACACTTGATATATACAGTATAGGTTGTGAATGGTTTGTGTATATGTAGATGGTCATTACTTAATGTGAAGTTGTTTAAACAAAGTTGAAATCTCTGACCCAAAGGTCAAGATCAAAAAGTTATTTTAAACCATGAACACTATAAATATTGTGTTGGCAAAATCCTGCCCATGCTACATGTGGAGAAATTAAAAAAAATCTAATTATTTTTAATAAAAACTTGAAAATGAGACTTTCTAGCTAGAATATAAAATACAAGGATGAGGTTGTAACTGTAGTATGATTGCCAAAGAAATTATTATCCACCAGAAATCAAATCAGGGGCGGTTTTGGGAGTTCGCAAGACTCCCCTTGAAAATAAATAAGCACTGTTAAAGTTAATGTTCTGTTTGAATTGTGACTGTTAAAGTTTTGTCTGTGAGTCCAAATAACCCCCTTTTGGTTGCTTTACTATGGGCCTGTAATCTGTAGCCTTAAGTTTAAAATCACAAACTCTATTCAATTTGCATACTCAGATTCATAAATACATGTACATGATTGATAGCCACCATTAGATGAGGCTAAAATGTGTAGCCTGAGGGTCGAAGTCACTAACTTTATTAAATACCCATATTCATAAATACATGACTGTTAGCCACCACAAGATGAGGTTAGAACCTGTATCTTAAAGGTCAAAATCACTTACTCTATTGCAAACCCAGATTCATAAAAACAATACATGACATATCAAAAACCTACAAAATTTAAACTCGCAAGTCAAAAACAAACTGACTGACGCCATAGCTAAAAAGACAAAGACAAACAAACAACAGTACATAAAACACAACATAGAAAACCCAGTGGCGGATCCAGGGGGTGGGGGGGGGGGGGGGTCCGGGTGTTGGAACCCCCCCTTTTTTGGGGCCGATCAATGCATTTGAATGGGAGCATATAGTTGGACCTTTACTCTGGGTTGGGAACCCCCCCCCTTTTGTAAAATGGCTGGATCCGCCACTGAAACCACAGACTAAACAACACGATCCCTGCAAAAACTGGGAGTGATCAGGATAGGTAAGCAGTTCCTGTCCCACATGTGGCACCTGTCATGCTGTTCATTGTCAAACAAACCCAGTGATAAGTCTTATTTGGAAGGTTTCATTCGAGGAGTAGGGCACGGGATTCAGAGTAGTTATCACATAATTGGAATATATTTGTTGTCATCTTTGAAACGGATATTCCATAACAGTCAACAAATTCCTGATGGCGTCCGTAAAATTTACAGAAGAGAAGATTTTATCACTTGGAACTCTTGGTTTATTACCTTTCTTATGAGCAGCAACACTCTATCAAGGAAAAACAAGCCCTAAAATATATCAACTGGGAGATACATACTCCGTATGCAGATACTGCTGGAATGTTACTACATAGAATTGAGAAGCTGAAATCATCTCTTTAGTCGCAAATTTTTGTTTTCAATCAATTTCTAGAAGTACAGATACAGATTGACCAGTTCCTTCCTCCCACTGAAATATATGAAGCTTTATATACACAAAAGGCTTTTACCAATCAGTGGCGGATCCAGGGGGGGGGTTCCGGGGGTGCGCACCCCCCCCCCTTTATTTTTGCCGATCAATGCATTTGTATCGGGACATATGTTTTGCACCCCCCCCCTTTGCCCTGGGTGCCCTGGGTTAGCACCCCCCCCTTTCGAAAATTCCTGCATCCGCCCCTGCCAATCTTATCTTATCTGGAACTAATAGATAGGTGTATAAGTCACAGCTCTTGACTCTTTATCAAAGCGTACATTTTAAGTCAAGCAACCAAATAAGGATTGTTGAGAAATAAAAACAAACTTCTTGCGTTTTGCAACATTCTTTGATAACGAGATAAAAATGTATAAGGACATTAGGGACGACATCAAAAGTTCAATGAAGGATAAAAAACTTAATTCACATAGTTTTTTCACTGACTCCCCCCCTTTGAGAAGGGAAGTGAAAAACATGGTATGATAACATTGAAAATAATAACATTTTCCTCTTGTTTTATTTTTGCAATTATTGAAGAATTTTTTAATTTATTTTATTATCAAGGTAAAAAAAAATCATCCTAAAATAACGATGAATGGTCGGTGCCGGTAACAAACACTTTTTAAAGGTGAAATACAATTTTGAATTTTCATTACAGTTTACAAGTGTCTATTTAACTCGGGATTTCGTATTGTTCCAAGGTTGATTATTTAAAGAACAGTTTCCAAAAAAGTAAAGTCTAGCAAATTGATATCAATTTTAAACCCATTTTTAGTGTTGATTTATGTATATTTTCATTTTCACAGAGCTAGTTTTTTTCCAGCCTCCTATATCTTTTTGTAGTTTGATATGTTTATTTAGTGACATATAATATGATGTTATGCATCTCTGTTTTTGTTTAACAGTTGTTTGACAAATTAACTGTACACGCTAAGATCACAGCATCACCATGTAAATCTGTCAATTTTCCCTTAACTTTTGATCTCTTTGATAAGTTTATTACACATCGATGATTGACGTGAATCTCGTGGGACCGGTATTGTTCTATAAAACTTGGGAATGTAAACACTCCTGTGGTTAATACACTGACCCATCTGTGTGAATTGACCTAATTACACAAGATGTAAAGTTCCACTATATTTCGTGGATGTCGATTACATCATGATGATTGTAAGAAATTGATTCTTTGAAATAAGATTTTAACCTTGTCTCATTTATGTTCAAAAGATACACAAAGAACATAAAGATTTTTTTTGTTTTTAAAAATCATGACAAATTAACACATTGTGGATACTTTTGAGTAGGACACACTTTTGTATGTCTTTCCATCAAAAGAATTCTTTCCAAGATGACATTGTTTTTTGTTTGCATGGGTCGTTTTTATTTTTGATTATTTAGCAGAATCACTTTTATCGGTTTAACTTCAGAACACAAAATTCTCGACAAAATTCCAGTTGACTTACGGTTTGTTGTTTGTGAAAATCCAAGTTATATTCCTAACTATGTTTGTTTTCTACTGCACAGTAAATCTTAAGTCGATGGTGCACGATATGTTTATGACCCCGCAACTAAAAGTTTGGTGCATAGTATTTTACCCCTGTCCGTCCGTCCGTCCCATCATTATGGGTATATAGTTATTCCGCAGGGTCAGGGTTTTGAGATAGTTGAACGTTTGTCATTTTTTGGAGTATTTACTTGCATAAGAGGAGCGTGCTCCCATGCTCAACTTTGTGTGTTTTAAACAGGGGCGTAGCTTACGTTGAGGCAACCGATGCAACTGCCTCAGTAAAAAAAAAAATCCTTCACTGTATTTTCTTTTAAATGATTATTGCAGCAAACTGGCTACTAAACAATAATGTAGCAACTTGTTATGTCTTGTTGGCGTGGTTATTGATTCATACCCTTTACGAATTATTCAAGACTTATGGGAACATTTGAATTAATTTTCCCTCCTCTACTTGGAAATACCCTTTACGGTAGTTTTCTGTAATTCAAGTTTGTCAGAGATAAAAGGAAATCGACAACAGATTTATTTTGTCCTACCCCATTGCAAGCGAAAACAGTGAGTAGAATAGATGAGGATGCAACTCACGAGTCACCCGATCAAATCACTTTACCATTGAATTAGGTCAATTAGTTTATTTTGTGTCAGAATAATTTCTAGTATATGAGGGCCTGGGTGAGGTTTTAAGAAAACAGAAAAATCGGCCCTGAAATTAATTTAAATTTGAAAGAATATGGATTTAAAATGGTGCTAACTTATAAAATAAAGGAAAATCAAATTATTGGCGACAATGATTAAAAAATAAATATTTGATAATCCCATTCTAAGCATTCAAACCCTCATTTATAACCGTTGACATGTTCCCCTACGACTATGTTCATTGACTTTGGTACTAAACAAAACAAAATATGCATTTACATTTATATATATATTATAGTGCACAGAAAATAATTTATATGTTGTGGTTCTCAAGTTTTATTCTCGCTATTTTAAATTCATAGTTTTCACAAGCAGGGAATTTAAAATATTTAAAGGAATCACTAATTCCAGAGAAATATGTCTGTTAGTTAATACATAATGTCAGTTTGTATATATATAAAAAAAAATCAACCGAATGCTGTTCATTTATAATGAAGACTTCAGAATAAAGTAAATCTTAGTTATTCCCCGGTTGGCATGTTCATCGTGAATGAAAAAAAAAAGTTAAAAATCATTCAATATGTAATTTCAAGACCTTCGAAGGAATACACCACCAAAACAAGTGCCGTGCTACACTTTACATGTAGCATATGTTTTTCTCCTTGTTTATCCTGAAATTCGTTTGTTCAATCCAGCAGTCATTTTGTGGTGATTATCTATAATTCGTTGATTCGTGACCTACGACCAAACATATTATCATCACTAAACTTATTACAAATAAACCTTAATATTTGCGTTTTTTTTTCTGTATTGAACATTTTGTACAGGTTTCTTCTATCCACCGAGCAAGGTCATGATTTCTTGTGATATGACGTGTGATGTACAGCCAACTATATTAGAGTGTACTACGGCTTGGAAATATATTGGGAGACATTAGGCATTTGAGCTGGCTTTCTGCTGGGAACAGTATGTCAATATACATATATATGTACATATGTTCCTGCTTTTTGTAACTGCTAGCAAGTCAGGAAACTGACTTTTCATTGGTTGTCTAATGTGATACCTTCACCGTCGTATTTTGTTATTTTTGTCGAGCCTGCAACTTTTGTTGCAGAAAGCCCGACATAGGGATAGTGATCCGGCGGCGGCTACGGCGGCGGCGGCGGCGTTAGCTCACTTCTTAAAAGCTATATATTTTAGAAGGTGGAAGACCTGGATGCTTCATATTTTGTATATAGATGCCTCATGTTAGGAAGTTTCCGTCAGTCACATGTCCATTGTTCTTGACCTCATTTTCATGGTTCAGTGACCACTTGAAAAAAAAGTTCAGATTTTTTGTAATGTTAAATTCTCTCTTACTGTAAGTAATAGGATAACTATATTTAGTATGTGCGTACCTTGCAAGGTCTTCATGCCCGTCAGACAGTTTTCACTTGACCTCGACCTCATTTCATGGATCAGTGAACAAGGTTAAGTTTTGGTGGTCAAGTCCATATCTCAGATACTATAAGCAATAGGTCTAGTATATTCGGTGTATGGAAGGACTGTAAGGTGTACATGTCCAACTGGCAGGTGTCATCTGACCTTGACCTCATTTTCATGGTTCAGTGGTTATAGTTCAGTTTTTGTGTTTTGGTCTGTTTTTCTCATACTTTATGCAATAGGTTTACTATATTTGTTGTATGGAATGATTGTAAGGTGTACATGTCCAACTGGCAGGTGTCATCTGACCTTGTCCTCATTTTCATGGTTCAGTGGTTATAGTTAATTTTTTTATGTTTTGGTCTGTTTTTCTCATACTTTATGCAATAGGTTTACTATATTTGTTGTATGGAATGATTGTAAGGTGTACATGTCTAGCGGGCAGATGTCATCTGACCTTGTCCTCATTTTCATGGTTCAGTGGTCAAAGTTAAGTTTTTGAGTTTTGGTCTTTTTATCTAATACTATATCTCATAGGTCAACTATATTTGGTGTAGGGAAATATTTTATGATATATATGTCAGTCGTGCAGGTTTTATTTGACCTTGACCTGGTTTTCACGGTTCATTGCTCAGTGTTAAGTTTTTGTGTTTTGGTCTATTTTCTTAAACTATAAGCAATAGGTCAACTATATTTGTTGTATGGAAGCATTGTTAGCTGTACATGTCTGCCTGGCATATGGTTCAACTGACCTTGACCTCATTTTCATGGTTCATGTTAAGTTTATGTGACAGTCGTAATAAAGCTTTATATTTAGGAGTATCAACATAATATCAATGATTAGTTAAGAAGGCGACATTTCAGTGTGTGCACTCTTGTTATAGCTTTGAGTATAGATAGTAAGGCATATAATTAACATTATTATGATGAAATAACATTGAACAGCAACTGTGCCCCCCCCCTGACCCCCTGCCTCGGTATAAACAGAAGGCAAGCTACGCCACTGTTAAAATAACACTTCGCATCTGTGGGGGCATCAATTGACACAATAATATCTCAAAGAAAGTCCTACATTGACTTTGTTATAATACAGTTACTTCTGAGTGGAGTGCGGGGGCATCACTTTGTCTTGTTTTTGGGTTGCTTTAGGCTTTGAACTAGATTTCTGTAATATTGTATCGATTTGGTAAGTTCAGCTCTTTTCAGCTGTTTTTATAGTTTGTTTTGTATATGTTGTGCTGTTCCACCCTTGTTCAGGGTAGAGGTTGGGCGCCCAGTAATTGGATGGTTGTCTGTATGGCTTGTTATCATATTCATTGTCCTCTATTTATTTTTTATAGGTTGTTCATGTTATGTGTTGCGTCCGTTGTATCATTTTCCCAGGTAAGTCAAGAGCGGGTTTGGCGCCTGCTAATGTGTTCAACCAGGCACATCCAGGAGCCTGGAATTCATTGATTGTTGTTTGTTGCTGTGTATCATCTTCGTTTTTTCATTTATTGTTTTGCATACGGCTAATAGGTTTCTTGTATGAATATTGGTTTTACATTTGCAATTTCAAGACCGAATATAGCTTCCTATGTGGTCGTAATTATTGCTCATTGTTGAAGCCTTTTAATAACCTTTATTTGTTTTCTTCTACATGTACATCATTTTGGTCTCTGGTGGATACAATATATGTCTCATGAGCAATTATACCCCATCTTTTTTTTTATATTTAAATTATTCCATCTACATATAAGAATACTCTTTAGGGGACGAACAAATAATTACCAAGCATAGCAACAAAAAAACCAAAAACTAATTTCATATTGACATGTTTGACCTAGTGAAATTAAAACCCATTACAATCCTTGTTTGGATTCGGAACTTGTAAATGAATCAACAGAGACAACACCAGTATACCAGTACTTGAAATCCAAAAATGTGCTAGATAAAGTCAAAGCATCAACAACTAATAATAAAAATTCCAAGCTATTATTTACTTTCAAAAAATATCGGTGACCTTCATTGAAACTTCGAGATTCTTGTAAAACAGTTATCAAAATAGCAATCATACCACATCTCCTCATTTCGTATAAAATGAAAAACGATGTTTCTTTGTGACAGTCATGGTTTACTTTTGAAATGTAAGCTGGCATCTTTTCTGCAGTGGACTTAACACAAATATAATTATTTAGTTATACATGTACATTTTATTGAAAAGTTCTTGACATTAATAAAGTTTGTAAAACCAGGTAGAAAACGAAATACATTTCTACAGTTCTACAAGGATTTGGTTCCTTGCATTGATTTCTATAAATGTTATAATATATATAAACAATGTCTTTGTTAAATTATATTTATTTTTTAATAATATAAAACATAGTTTAACTAATATACATAACATTATGTGTCCATCTATTTCAGATTGCATAATCATTTTTTGTTTGATTTACATACAAATAACATATAAACCTGACTTTTATGATTAACATAATCATGATAATGGTGATTTTTTTTATCTTTCTCCTCCTTTCTGAAAGTGTACAACAATTGTACAGAAATCTGAATGACGTATAACAAAATTAAAAAAAAAAAGACTTAAAACTTGTACAAAGTATTTTACAATTTAATATTCAACAATGATGAATGTACACATTGAAGCACTATAATTTTTACAAAATATAATTCTACAAACTGTGCTGACAAATTCCGTAAAACTATTTACAAAAATAACGAATGGATTTCGTGTCAACGATCGGAATGTATTTAAATAAGCTATTAATAATAGAAAAAAAAATATCAGCATATTTTAAAATCAATATTCTTAGCGTACATGTGTATAACATATTTTCAAAACATGATCCTACTCTAAAATCAACGTCTAAAAAATATTTACAATTTCTAAAATCTACTAAAAATGTCACATTTCATGTAAAATAAAACAACTTCCTTCAACAATTAACATGGAAAATGGTTAAAATGGATTTCATTTAACATGGAAAATGGTTAAAATGGATTTCATTTAACACGTAAATTGAATTTATTGTTTTAAAATTGTCAACAAGAACTTAAATAATGCTCACTAAAACTTGAATTTGTTCTCAACTAAACATATTTCATTCATCTCGCGAATTGATTGTCCCTGAAGTCATTTTTGTGTTTTTTGTGATCGCCTTGAATTCGTAATTTCCTGGAAATTTCTATCGCTACACGATTTGCAAGCTCAAATTGTCGGAAAGTTCTATCGTTACACTTGCAAGTTCAAATTGTCGGGAAGTTCAATCGTTTCACCACTTGCAAGCTAAAATTGTCGGAAAGGTCTATCTGATTCGTTACACAACTTGCAAGTTCAAATTGTTGGAAAGTTCTTACGTTACACTACTTGCAAACTTACACTGTTGAAAATTTCGTGAAGTAACTTGCAAGCTCATAATATTGAAAAGTTCTATACATAACTTTCAAGCTCAAAATGCATGTTCTTGTGCTTCATTCTTTGGACAATACTTGATGGTATGGGCTTCATCTCCTGTTTTTCCACACAGGGGACACGTGTATTTCCTTAGAACTGGACAAGTGGTTTTCCCGTCTCCGTCTTTCAGAACATGGCTTGTATAAACGGCGGTGGATTCTCCGTTGTTCTTACAGAAAACACAATTCTTCTTAGACTTTGCTCTTCGTAATGCCTTCTTTTTTTCCTTGAACGCCATAACCTCCAACACAATTGGGTTGTTTTCCTTTTTTACACTAATTCTGTCGTGGACACTTTGCCTCCTAAGTTGAACTTGGTATGCGTCTAAATCGTCCAAGTCACATTCAAATCCATTTCTCCTGAATTCATTTACTTCGAGCGCACCTCTGCGAATACTATCCAAGTTCTGAGTCTGTTCTTCAGTATCAAATATATCACGACGTGTGTCCAAGTAGTTGGTGGTGTCCATAAATCCATCGTTAAAATCTTCGTCGGAAATTACTGGCAAAATTAAACTCTCCAAAAATTTAAAGTTACTACACATTCCGTTGTCATTTTGTGTATTCCATAAGCAGTTGTTATTTTCTTCTCCAAAACTTGGCTGATATTGATTCAGGAAAGACATTTTGACATTCAAAGGTAAAATGTTGACAGTGACAGTGGACTTTTTCAGTGATGACTTCTCGTGCTTGTAATGGTTCGGTGATTAGAAACTGTCGATTTAATAAGTTAGTGGGCGTGGCTTAAAAAATGAGGAATCGTTTGATCCTCGAGTATTGTGGACGTGAATAATTACCACCCATGGCATCACTCAACACTCGTACTCGCGATAATTGTTTACAATAAACAATAAATTAAGTTAACACTTTTGCTCTGCGACACAGAGGCACTACGGGGATCAACGAGTTTTAATTAGTCAAAGCTGAGAAAATGTTTGTTTTTATTGCACATTATCAGATTATTTATTAGTATCAAATACGATAATTTAACGACAAATTAAATCTGTGCCCAATAAAACTCAATTTATGTCTGTCTGTGATTATGTCATAATTCATAAATTATAAAAACATAATAGTAATATTACCTATTAAATTTCAAAAATAATAATATTAATATGAAGAAAGACCCATCGGTAAAAAAAAAAAAACCAACGTCAAATGACTTTTAAAAATATTTCAAAGAATTGTAAAACCTGTGTTTCAAAGAATTGTAAAACCTGTGTTATAGTAGTTTCAGGTAAAACAGATGAAAAGTCAAAAGATGCACGGTAAAAAAGTTGTTACTTTGAAAAATGCAGAATTAAAAAAGGATGTATATTTTAGATTACAAAAAATTTCCGACAAAGAAATGACTTACAGCAGAACAATCGCAAAAAAATCGAAAAAAAATTTGCAGGGCTTTTTTTTATTTTTTATCTTTCTCTACAAATTTTTAATATGGGTAAATGATTAATAGCCGTAACCAGCTTCAGTATTGTTTTTTTTTTTAGAACTTTAGGTCTTAGACGTACAGAAACTACATTTTATCGTTATGATATGCTTTAGGCAGACGCAGCATCAGATAAATGTGTAAGGCGACAGTTTACAAAGGCACTACGTGTACTGAAAATTTCTAGAAAAAAATTAAAATACTTTTCATTGAAACAAGATGAATAACATAATTATTAAGCCGACGGACATGTTCTCTCGAATTTGGGTTTATATAACAATATATTGATGAAAATCTCTGCGCCAGAAGTAGCATAAGGCCTCCACGCTAATATTCCATCCTTTTCTATCTTGTGCTGCTGTTCTGGCCACGTTCCAACTTGTCCATCCTTGTTTTCTCCTTGTTCTGTTGTTCTTATCACAGTAGTTTTTGACCTTCTTAAAGTTCTCTTCCCTTCCGTGGCCCATTGTAGTCGGCTACATAAATGTTGTATCTTTCGCGCCTTTAAACTTTTCACAACTGAGGTTTCTGGAGGTAGCAATTTCATTTACTGTTTTTTCATGTTTTTACTTTGCCATCTTATTTTTAGGATTTTTCTTATGCATTTGTGCTGTATAGTATTAAGTTTAATACTTTATGGAAAGGGTTCCGTCATTTTTTTAATTTGCTTTTTTCGTTCTGGTCTATTTTTCTCAATTCATTATGTTCCCACATTTATCTTTGAGTATTGACCTCATTTTTATGTAAACCCCATCCAGACCATCATAAGACATTACAGAAAAAGTCCGTCGCTTGGCCTCCAAAATGTCGTATATATATATATGACTTTTTTTGGCGAACCGGCATTACTTTTTGCAAGGAATTGTAAATATAAACCATTCCTTGCTTTTTGACACAAATCATTTTGGCGGAAGGAAATCTTTGATATTCCAAAAAAGCATGCAGTTAGACCAATCAAAACATTTGAAATAAAATATGTTACAAAATTTCAGTTATTTGTAAAGTTTGCTTCCAAAATGTTGTATGTTAAAAAATTTCTATAATGGCTTTGGGAATCAACTGTGAACATAAATTATTTGGGGTAATCCAGAGATGTCAAAGTTTTATTTCACTGCCATTTACAAAAAATGTCAAATTAACATGCGACAATTTGGAAGCATGCATTTCGAAAAAAAAATCAAAGCTTGTTGGTGAGAATTGTTTGTTGAAAATAAGTTGTTTACAACATTTTGGAAGCCCAGTGACGAGTCGGTTAAATTTGCTTTCCATCTGTTCTTATTTTCCACATTGTTCTTTTCCATACAATACTACAGTACTTAATATATATGGTGCCCCTCTTTTCTTATATTCATGTTGACAAAATAAGTTGGAATATTATTATGAAATGTTTATAACGTAAATCACAAAAAGAAAATAAGAGGTGCATACCCTAAACGGTTATAGATTACTAGTATTGTATTTTATGTCGGAGAAAGCAGATTACAGGAATTATATTGCTAATTATCGAATTAAACGGTATTTGTTGTGTAAACTTCCTGAATGGGTATAGACTTGGTAGACCACCTGGCTTATGAGAGGCTGGATATCAAAGTACCTTCGCCGCCTCTTATTGTAAGGATACTTCAAATCTTTGACCTTCGTCCTTTTATATCGTCATTAACTAAAAAGAGTCGTCCGACAGTTCTGGTCTAAATACATCGTACGTCCGGCGATCTTGACACTCTGAACATTCTGTGTAATACTTTCACATTTCTCTAGCGTTTACGAGTACCTGTAACTTTTACCAGTACCTGTAACTTTTCATATAATTTTGAGACTATTTCGAGTAATGAGATTCTATGAAAAGTCATATTTCCACCATAAATAGTTTCTCCTGGTGCCACTAACGAAGTGCGAAATTTGTTCTCCTTCTGTCCTTTCCATCGAATTTCTTTTCACTTGTAGGTGATTTAAAAGCAGTTATAGAACAAAACTGTACGTGCTGAAATGTCTCGCATACTTATTTGTCAGTATATGTTCCTAATATAGTAACTACTAACTCGTCCCCTTTTCACGAATGCTACCCACCAAATTAGACTGATTACCAAGTTTGTACTTATAATGAGCATCACGATGGGTGCCACATGTGGAATAGGATCTGCTTACCCTTGGTGGGGTTCTTGTTGATTATTCTTTAGTTTTCTATATTGTGTTTTGTGTAACATTTGTCGTCTGTCAGTCTGTCAGTTTATTTTCGACTTATGAGTTTGAATGTCCTTCTTGTATATCTTTCGTCTCTGCTCTAACATGGTCAAGGTCGGATGGACTATGCCACACAGACGTATGTACACCTTAAAATAATTCCATTATTAAATAAAATATATAGTGGTCATATTGCAATTACAGTATCTAATAAACTGACATGTGACCATGAAAACTTGACATTAACCAATGAACCATTAAAATGAGGCCAATGTCATATATATGCCTGCTGAAACATATCAGATAGACATGCATTCACTTCTTACATTAATTCCAAACACCAAATATAGTGTCCCTTTTACTTCATAAACCAAACTTCAAAAACTAAACATTATGCAGTGAACAATATAAATGACCGCAAAGTCATATGAAACCTGCTACAATCGGCCATGTGCACCCAGAGACATATATTTGTCTCAAGAGACATATATATGTCTCTGGTGCCCCTTACACTTTGATTGGACATATATGGCGTTGTGAGCTTATTTTTGACTCATGAGCTTGAAAAAGAGGGGCGACAGATACCAGAGGGACATTCAAACTCATAGATCGAAAAATAAACTGAATGTTCCTTCACCTAATAATTTTATATACCATTATTTGTTTACAAACAAAAGTACACGGGGGGGGGGGGGTAAAAAAAGTCAGGATAAACTAGTAAAAAAAAAGGCAGGACCGAATAGAGTAAAAAATAAAAAGGCAGGACAGAGATTACACTAAAAAAAAAAAGTAGGACAACATTTTTCATCCTAGCCCAGCCCCCCCCCCCTTCCCCCATAAAAATCAAATGGTATCTCCCTTAGTTATATTCACCCAACCGCTGGACTTGACAGACAATCTGTCAACCAGAAAGACAACAACGTTGTGCACGATGTTCTTACACCACGACGTTACACTAAAAATGCGGCGTCAAAGAGGGTTTTTGACTTTGATTAATTTTTGCAAGTTTTATTCGTTTTTTTTTATATGTTGTTGGTTGATTCTGGTTCTGTTCTTTTAGTGATAACATTTTATCATAAATTACCTCAAGTTGTGGAAATCGATTTAATAATGTTTACTTTTTAAGTTATTTCACCTAAGAATGCAGTGCTTACTGTCGCAAGTAATGTAGGAAGGAAAAATTGGACGGAAGTACATGTATACGGTTTTCCATAAATAATGTGCAAAACTTTTATCATAGGATGTTTAACTTTCATGGTGCATATCATCTGTTATTGTAAAATTTCTATATCTTAATTCAACCCCAATACAAATATATCTGACACTCTGCAAGTAAATCGAAACATTTTTAACCTTGATTAATTTGAATAGAATTGTTTTTTCCTTGGCACATAATTTGTCGAAATGAATCTTGGCTTGAGAATTATTTTCCAAGTCATCTAAAGTTGCTTGTTTAAATTGTTTAACTTCTGATATACATTTAAAAATAAAGTAATCTACTCCTGAATTGTCCGTAAAAACGGCTAATATAATCCCGGGTTTTATTAATTCAATGAAATGGTTTTCGTTGCTGTTTTGGATTTGTCTTTCAATTACCTCAATTTCATGCACAAGTTAATATTGACGAAAAGTTCCGGCTTCGCTAGTACATGTAGTACAGGAATTACTTTCAGTTATAACATGAATAGCAGGACAAATTGCGAAGTAAAACATTCCGTGGACTTGTATTAAGTCTTTTAATATAGTTGGTGAATGCACCTTACTGAAGTGACGACTTTAAATGATCTATTTCGTAGTCCTTCCGCAACATAAATTAAAATTCGCATTTTACATTTAGAGAATTGTCTTGGTGTTTCCAATTTGTCTTTGCAAAAGTTGAACGAAGTTCATGTAATGAGATTTAATTTCCCTTTTCACGATTCTTTTAAATAAATCGATAAAAGCTACATATATAAACGATCAATAAAAATTGCAAAATTTAATTAATAACCTGTGTCGAATCTATGTCCCGGTCGGAGTCTATACATGTAGCAACATGCACTATTCTTTTTTTTTCGGCAGCCATCAACATCTTTTCCAAATTTCACCAAACGATTTGTTTCTATTATCTTAAACATTTAATTGAAACACGTCGGAAATTAGCGTTTTTCGGATTTTTCGACGTTTTTAGACGTTTGGACAAAATGGCTACCGTTTTGTAATGTGTTGAAAAAAATTATTCCTTTAAGACCCAAATATGTAGTTAATAAGAAAAGAATTTTGGCATTTTGTACTCTTCGTGTATCTAACTTTTGTTTTGATCAATTATAAATAACTTATTGAAATATCAGTTAAAAAATACGCGTTAACTGCTTTGAAAAATGAAATATCAACTTGGACAAAATGGCTACCGCTTGAAAAACGACTGTGTAGAGAAGATTTTAAAAAATCTGCAATATTTGAACTCACGTACAATGAGGCAAATATTTGTACTTTTGGTAGATGTTATTATTGTCTTACTCTTTTTATTCATTTTCCGCTATATCCACTTATAAAATTCACTTTCAGTCGTTAAGTTACCGACAAACGTCGTTGGACATGGCAAAATAACGGCTTCAACGACACAAAGAACCGACACATGTCGTTGTTCCTGCTAAGTTTCCGGAAGATCAGAGAATAAGAAATAGGATCACTATACATAAGAGTTAAACCAGTTTTTCACAAATGTAACGTTGGACATCCGTTTTTTTTCCACATAGCTTTGTTATTTTAATCCTCAAATATACTGGATATTACTTAGTATATGATCAAGAGCTATAAAAACATAATTTAAAACATATATTGAATTTGTTTTAATAGTGGTTCGTGTTTGGTAACATTTTTATTTTGTTTTGCGGAGGAAATTTCGAAGATTCTGTTTTAAATCCTAGGGGTTGTAGGAACATCGTGCGTAACGTTAACATGGACGCGGTTTACAATTTTCTCAAAACGGAACATACACAAAAGATACTGAACGAAAGAACAATACAGTCAGTCGGTTAGAAGTTTCTTGCGGCCACTTTATTCCCTTTGTAAACCTTGTAAAAAACCGCTTGATTCTGAGACTACTGTCTAAACACTGTGTGTTACAGTAGTCTCATCTTGTTGAGAAAGGGTAATAAACAACAGACTGTCACAATAAGTTTTAGAAAACAGAGAGTCTTCAATATTGCTGGGAACAGTATATCTAACATATATGTTCCTGGATATTGCATTAGGAACACCAACAATAAAATCATAAGATATATGCCGCAAGTAGGATAATGTATGAACCTGCCGATGAAATATATATAAAAAAAAAGTATTATTTCCAGACGTATTGTGTTGTTGAAATTTACACGACCGGCTCCTTGGGATATTACAGTATTATATATAGGATTTCTTTTGATTTATTTTATACGTTGTGAATCAACACTGGGTGGTTGTAGGGAATATAAGTTAAAGTGATTCACCATTAGACATTTTGTTTTCGATTACTTGTTTAATATCTTTTAGTAATATTCCTTAATTATTTAACTTATTTTCCATACGGTTTACAGTAACAGTAGTTTCTATATATATATTTAACTGTTCTTTAACATTTTCCCCATACTAGAAAAAATACGACAAAGCGGGTAAAGGGAAATAACTTCAGTTACACTCTTCATTTAGGAGGTGTGAATCTTGAAACGATAAACAAAAATTATTTTTTCCATTCCAGTTGTTTATGTCAAGAACAAGGTATTTTTCTTCAAAAAAACATAATTTGAATGAAAGAACATAGTATAATGTCTTTGAGTATGATATACGCAAAACAAAACTGTATCTGACTCACTCATCGAAGTACATCGGGTGTGGTCACACTCCTCACACAATTTTTACATTTCCTAGTAATCCTACATATTTTCCATCTAATCTAACGAATTTATCCAGTTACAGGTTGAGTACAAACCTCACCAAATGACTTAAATGAAAAATTTCCCATTTTATTTACTTATAAGTCATTAATAACAGTAACATTTTGACCATTATGAGATATAATATTTTGAATACTATTGTAACTTGTATATATATATTGCTTCCCAATCAATGAATCATGCCAATAGTCAATACTGTTATGTTTGTAAGCTTATTAACTTAGAAGTACTAATGCTGATGTATTGCTGTGTGATGTCATCATAGAATTGTTGATTAAAATTATTAGCTTTTAAATGGTAACTTCAACATGTTCAAAGAAAGTATTTTTAAGGATATTAGATTTTTCTGATTCAGTGAAAAGAATATTTCCATTATTTCCTTGCAATGGATGTACTAAATTTTCAGATTTCTTTTTAGTTAATTTTTTAAAATTTGATCATTTTTCCCTTAAAGATTTTGCTTCTCCAATTTTTTCACACAAGTCTTCAGACCATTTATTTTGGACATCTTTTTTTGTCATCTCAAAATCATTTTCTGCTTTTGCAACATATTCAAAATTTTCTAGTGTACTTCTTAATTTGAATTTCTTTTGGGCTTTGTTTAGTTTTCCTTTCATTTCTCTGATATCATCATTCCACCATGGAGGGTGTTGTATTATTGTTTTTTTCTTTGGTTTGACTAAGGGAATGCATTTTGTCATACAGTTTGTTAAAGTTTCTTCAAATCGGTTGTAGTTATTTTCTATATTTTCATTTTGAGGCAAGGATAATTTTGAAAATGATTCTTTTGCTATTTCTTTCCATGCATTCCAATCACATTTTTTGATATTCCAATATTCCTCTTCTGATGTATTTTCTTCATGAGGATTTCCTGCATTAAAATCTAACAATACTGCAATATGGTCTGATTGTACCTTTTCATGAGTTAGGGTTATACAATTTTTTACGTCATTAGATAGTTGCCTTGATATTAGAAATAAGTCTATTATTACAGAACTACTTGCTCTTCTTGTAGCCTGTCCATCATTAACACATATCAGCTTAGCTGTTGTCATACATTGTTCTAGTAGTTCTCCATGTTTATTTTCGACAGTATTGTTCCATTCGAAGGATTTAGCATGAATTCAGATCACCTACCAATATTAAATTGTTTAAATTTTTTTGTTGAATATGTGTACAAAGCTTTTTCATCAACTCTGGTTTATTTGGTGGGATGTACGGAACCCAAAGATGAAAAGTTTTGTTTTTGCTGTCTTTTACTTCAATACTGACCATTTCAATTTCTTTTAATTCCAAATGTTACTGCCTTTGTCCTATGAAATGAATGCTTGGCTTTAAAAATATTGCAGATCCTCCCCTTGCTTTGTTTGGTCTAGGTGATGTTATTGGTTTCCAATCACCAAATGAGAGTGGGTATTTTTTTCAGATTCAAATGATTCATTTATACATAAGATGTCAACATTATATTTTTCACAAATTTCTTTGAGTCCAATTGCTGTTTTAAAAGATTGAGTATTTAGAAATAGGATTTTCATTTTGATTAAATATATATGGTTAAATACAGTTTTTAAATTTATAAATATAAATCATAATTAAAGTTGTTTGTTTTATTGGGTAACAAAGTTATTAGGTGACAGATCTACATTGATCTATGGTCATACAGAGATGATCAAGCTTTAATAACCAAAAGAGTAAAAGGCTGTTTACATACATGTACAGATATCCCCAGCATAGTTATCTTTTTGCTAACTTGAATGTGCTTGCTCTATCTTAATACATGTATGTATAGTATCTGTAGGTTACAGACAATGACATAAGGGTTCTTATTACATGTATTAATAATTATATATGTTTGATGTAAGTTTTCATTTTTGTTAACAAAATGTAAAACAAACAGACTTATAAGACAAATGAAACTACCAGCCAGGATCATAATAGGTAGAATCTCCTCTACTGGAATAATGTTCTGTAATGAAAAAATAACACGTTTCTCACCTGCACAGATTTCATATTGCATCTTGGTAAACTGGGAATTTTGAAACACAATGTACCATCATTTTTAAAAAATTGTATCATCAAATCCATTGGAAATTATTTCAGATATATAATGACACCAGATCAATATGACATCACAAGACCATGATGCTTAAGTGGCCCTTGGGAGAACACTGTAGTATTTTAACAATACAAAAATTACATGGACTACCTATCAGTTATGAAAGTCTTGAAAAATACAGTAATAGTTTAAGTGGTACATGTAATAAGAATTTGAATAAAAACCACTATTTAGTTATTTATTATAAATATTCTAGACAGGGTATTAAAAATGCCATCACAGTGTAGCTTTTAAAGATTGTTAACATGGTGGAGGATCTCTTATTACTGGTACAAAAGACCATGCTCACTAATCATGCAGAACTAAGAAGTGAGGAGAAATCTGCATGGTCGACTTAATAGCAAAATAATGTATCCAGATATAGTGACTTGTCTTCCTGCAAACTGTAACATTATAAGCAACTTATATTTAAGACTAGAACTTTAGAATTGTGGCTCAGCATAGTAGTCAAGTTAAAACAACATTCAAAACATATATTCAATATTTTCTTGTCCAATAATGCCTGAAATGTTTGCTGCTTTACATTAAACAACTGTCAGATTAAGTAAAACATTTTTATTCAGAATTACAACCGTCATTTAAATTGATGTCGAAAATCTAACTTTATTTTACAGGAAAATGACATAAAAAGTGAATAAATGAGAAATGACTATGGGGGAAAACAACAAAGCTATGTATGGGAAGATGATCTTAGATGTGGTCATTGGTCCTTTGTTAGAAAGTGTAAGTATTTGAAAAATTCTCAATATTTTGGAAATCTTTATGATATGAAAATGATAGTCAGTTTACTGTTAATGTAAATGATATGTCAACCAACAATACGTAACTATATACACAGGGTAACAGGAATGTAAAATAAATAGAAGAATATGTGTTATGAGTGCCAATGAGACTACTCTCAATCAAAGTCACAATTTGTAAAAGTAAACCATGATAGTTCAAAGTAGGGCCTTCAACAGGGAGCCTTGGCTCACATGGAACAGCAAGCTATAAACAACCCCCAAAATGACTAGTGTAAAACTATTCAAACAGGAAAAAAACACTAGTCTAATCTATATAAAATACAAGAAACAAGAAATACTTATCATGCTTTCATTCAAATTCGAATTAAATGTCCGTGTGAACGAGGCATAAATCTGTATGTGTCTTAGAATTTAGTTTTTGTGTATTTATTATAGTTAGAAAAGAAAGACAAATCATCAGCACAGACATTACGAGCTTCTTTTTCAAAGGTAAGGATATAAATTGTAACATGTCTGCTGTCTACTCTGAACAAGATTCAAGATTAAAATTTTATTAACCTCAGACACATCAGTGTACAAGAGGTCAATATACATACATACACAAATAATTGAAATATATATACAGTAATTATAATACAATTATGAAAAACATTACATGTACAACAGCAGGAGCTAACACACATTTAACAACCATGTGATTGATTGGCAAAACCTTCTCCTTAGTCCACTTATCTTTAAATGATCTAACAAGTAATAATTTCTTAACAAAACTCATCAACTATACCAGGCTTATATTTTTGTATGGTAGAAACCTGTTTCATCTACAAAAGACTCAATGTTCAGTGATGCTTGAATAAAAAAAAGGCCAAAGTTGAAGAACATTTTAGGTGAAAAGTCCAAATTTGCTAAATATTGGGAAGAAAATCCATCAAACAATTCAAAACAAGTAAATAAAAAAATAACATAAATCTCTTGCATGATTATAGGTTGACACAACAGTGCCTGGATTTGTCCATGATTTCTTGAGGGGTATCCTGAAGAAAGCAGACATACACGACCACTTTGATATATGTGAAACACTGCTAAGATTAGGTGATGCACAAGGATATGATGGTATGTACATATATAACACATATATATTTAATGGTAGATTCAATCATTTGTGGTAACATCAATTTGAAACGTAATACAACACATAATAGTTATAATCAAGGCTCCATGATATTTATAATATGAACTTTTTAAGTTGTATGACAAATTAAGTTGGCTTTCATTTCACAGTTGAAATAAACATAGAAATGTGTTAGTGTGAAATAAGTACATTGCCAGGTTAAAGTTTGAGTTAAGATAGTTTACAATCTAGTCAATAACACATTTCAAACTTGGTACACATTTTGATGTTATATACTAAATTATGATTGTAACCAATTGCACTCTGAACACAAACTGAAGATATGATTTTGTGAAGTCAGTACATTTTAGGTGAAGTTTTGGGTGAAAGTTGTGGTCCCATCAATCTACAAGTAAGGGGCCTGTAATTCAGTGGTTGTCGTTTGTTGCTGTGTAAACCTGTAATACATATTTTTTTTCATTATTTTTTTTGTACATTAGTTAGGCCGTTAGTTTTCTCTTTTCAGTTGTTTTACATTTGTGATTTCAAGGCCTTTTATAGCTGACTATGCGGTTTGGCCTTTGCTCATTATTGAAGGCAATAAGGTGACCTATAGCTGTGTAATTTGGTCTCTTGTGAAGAGTTGTCTCATTGGAAACCATGTCACATTTTTTTTTTCTTTCATAAATCAGTATACTTATTCATACAGGTAAGAACGTTTTAAGTTATATACCCAGTTATGGTTGAACCATGATTTCATAATTCACTAAACAATATGAAAATGTGCTGGTGTGAAATAAGTACATTCCAAGATTAAAGTTTTTGACCAGACTGTTAGTTTTCAAGGTTCACAGAACATGGGAATGTGATAAGTGTGTAATTGGCATGTGTTCTGTGGAATTATATTCTTTTTATAAAACACCAGATTTTTAAGTGTCGTTTTAATGTCTTTTATACAGAAATATTAGACAGCGAATTGACAGGTACAAAAGAGTGTTTTCTGGGAATCCATCTTACAACGTTTGACTAGCACGCATATCAGCACCTGGCTTAATAATCATAAACTTGGAATCCACTAAAACAAATAACTTTCATTTCTTCATATACTTTTTTAAACCTACTACAAACATGACAAAGTGGCTTTCACAAGTGCATGTCTGAAAGATACCTTAAACTGATATTTATTAATTCTACTAGCATTCCACTAGGATATCAAAATTATTGAGACAGCTGTTTTTAGTTTAAATAACACTGAAGATTTAAGAAATGCTTTATTTGTTTTTATTATAAGTGAAAATGAATTTACCAGTCCTGTTGATTCATTATTATTTTTGGGATACCAATTTTAATGCGTTTGGTGGGTACAGGCAATCCCTGAATTAAAGTGTTGAACGAGGTGCAAATTTTCTAAAGCTTGCATGCAGACTTTTCCAAAACCACAAAATAAAATATCCAAGAAATTGGTATTTACGTTAATAAATTACTCCACAGTAAATAAAATAGTAACTAGATTTAAATGATCCTCTTTAGTTATTATTAAAGACCTTGGATAGATTATACTGTTTAAATATTCTATAAATTACAAGACATATGAGATATAAAAATAAAAAAATAAATCTGTAACTTTTTTCCTTTAATTAACTCATTTTTAATCATATCTCATACTGCATGTAGCTGGTTCGTATTGTTTATACTAAAAGTCTCTCCTGCCTTTAAAGGTATACTGATTGTGACAACTTTTTCTCCTTCAATATAGAAATGAAATTGTTCCTTTGAAATGTGTTTTAATAACTAAAACACAATTTGCTTTATTCTGTCATCTTTTGTTGCATTTAAGTGTGTATGATTTTTGTTTAGAGCTAATTTCCTAGTGCTTGTAGAGTAAAACTTAGCTTAATCTGTTTGTTTACTTTGTATAAATGTCAACCAATCGTAAAAAAGATTGTCATCTTTTTAAACAATATATATAAGTATAGTTAAACCTGTATATATTACATTAAAGTTTGATTGGACATAATCCTGATTATAATTGTACAATTTTCAAACAGCGAGCAAGCCAACCAAAGTCTTACTCTACATGCATTAGGAAATTAGCTCTTACGGTGATGGGAGTCAGCTATTTTATAAAATTGCTTGATTTCTGATTTTGTTCTGTGAGGAGGATAAATCTGTCGAAAGTTTGTTTTATATTTTTGTGCTCAAATGTAATATGCCAGCTGTTATATGCTTCTTTTGTTTATTTATCACACTTGAAAATCTCACATAGCCTTGTGGTTGTTATCAAAACATCAATAATTTGTACTAATCAAATAAAATTGATTGTAATATTTTACTTCTGATCATGGAAGTATTATATTGACAGGAACTCCAACAAACCGACTTCAAACGTTTATAGTGCGATGCCGCAAAATCGTTAAGTATCTGTTAATTAATTTGACATCTTTCAATTAGTTGTATCGATGCATGGGTTCAACGACGTTTTCGGGATACTCGTAATTACGGAATTTACCGAAGTAACCGGATGTATACATAAATGTCAAGGATATGACATTTAACGACCATGCCAATATTTGGCAGTTGACAATTTATAGTTTTTAGGTTTTCTATGTTAATAAACTATCAACATTTACAAATATTTCACTAATCAATATGGACATGCACGATTTTGATGATGAAGAATTTGAAAAAATTATCGGAGAAGAAATTGAAGAGTTTTATTGCTTTTGTAAATCTGAAACATGTTCAATAGAAAAGATGATTCCGTGTGAAGGACCCGACTGCAAAACAAAATTTTTCCACCCAAAATTTTTTTCATATATGAAATGGATTTGCTAAAATATGTTTAAGGCAGTAAGGTGACCTATAGTTGAAAACTTCTGTTTCATTTGATCTCTGGTTGAGAGTAGTCTTATTGGCAATCATATCTTCTTATTTTTATATTGAATTATAATAAATGTCTTGTGTAAGGAAACAAATAGTTGTAATCTGCATGTATAATTGAGGTTTACTGCTAACAAATCACTTGTTGAATTGTTTACTGAAAGTCCGGTGTCAAATGTTTCATTCATTTCAACAAAAAGAAAATTTTATAAATTTCCCAAAACAAATCCGTCAGACGCCAGAGCAATCTCGGACGAGGTTGAATTAAAAAAAAAAAAAGAAGGTGTACATGTAATCTGTGTTTTAACTTGATACATACTATATGGAGAGACAATCACGGGCGTATAATTATACACCTCTTAGTGCTTAAAACAATTTCTATAAATATGTTAAGTTACATTTTACGATCGAGAAAACTATTAATATTTGTGTTACACTCGATTAAAATTTACAATCTTTAACTTAAAATTTGAGTTATCAGGCGCCATCAGGCACACTAAACGGACATCAAATTATTTTCTGCAAACACTCTACTTCAGAGTCATGTAATCTGCATAATCCGATATTTCCCGATTTCCTAGTTCTAGTGATAAAAACATATTAGACAAAACTAAAAATAATCTTACTTTCTTTCCAAATACAATTATTTTTCTTTTGTCATTCTGTTAAATATGGACCGATTTTTAAGATTGTTTCAGCTGTAGTCTTTAATTATTGAATAGAAACAGGTGTCGTTATTCATGTAGCGATTCGCAATTAGCCACGGGAGTTTCCGTGTTTATTTACATTGGTAGGTAGATTAGACCCTCGATAACAGATCACGTGATAAGATCAGTTTCTGTAAACTACACACGCGAGGGCGGCATCGCAGATACCCCACAAAGGAGTTATCACATACTTGACATACTGAGTCGGAACCTTTTATTTTCCTAAAGAAATCAGTGGGGTGCGAATGTGCTAATTTTTTGTTGGAGTTCCTGTCAATATAATACTTCCATGTTCTGATATATATTAAATAAAGTGATGACTTTTTCTTGATATAATCTAACTGTTGAGTAGAGACTGTTATATATACATTATAAAAAAAGTCTATTGTTTTGTAATGCCCCCTCCCCATATAAAATTTGTTACAAGCTCCTTTGTTGAATCAAACACAAGCTCTGTTATAAGAAAAAAAATATTTTTGACTGCAGGAAATGATAAATCCTTACTTCCATCTATTGGGTTCTTATATAAAAAACTGAAATGGTTAGATTTCCGAATTTATGGCTGGCTTTACTAAAGAACAATTGTCTTAATATGCAAATTTGCTTTGGTAATTGATGACCTATTATTATTACCATAAACAGAACATGTACTATGCATTATGGGAAAACAAAAAGATAATATGGCCTTGGTATATTCAGTTATTTTTTTCATGTATTTCTTTGTATATTAAAACATTGTTTTTGTACTCTTTATCTTTATAGCATCCAAAACCACACCAAGTGGAGCTGCTATGCATCCATCCAGTAAAGGTGAGAATATGAAAATAAGAAGATGTGGTATGAAATCCAATGAGAAAACTCTCAACCAGAGACCATTGACATAAAAATTAACAACTATTAGTCAGTGTATGCAGTGTATCCCAAACTCTGTCTGAACGACAAAATATCAGACAAAAATTCATTCGGTCATATAGAATTTTTAGGATTTTTTGGTTGAACATATAGTAGAAAAGTTCAAATTTGTTTTTCGGTCAGACAAACCCTAAAACAGTTTGGCACAAACTGGTGTATGGTGAGCAAAACCATACAATATATTAAGCATGTTAACTCTGTTTCTATATGTATTTACGAACAACAGAAGTTTATTGATCAGTTTGTTGTTAAGTAAATATTAAAAAACACTTTTAAGTTGTTTCGCCATTATGTAAAATGATACAGAATTCTTCATTATGTACTAGACAGTCTCTGTTACTGGATGATCTAGGTGGTAGATATCAATTAAAAGACTTTATCAGCCTATTAAAATTAAATCAAGAATATAATGAAAAGTTAGAAACTATTATGAGGTTAGTGCCAATATTAGTGAGAGATTTGTTTGTGGTAAAGTTATTCATATTGTATAATGCAAAGAACTTTTTTTTTTCAGAATTAAGATTGCTCAGACCTGAACCATCATTCCAAGAATTAAACAGATGTGCCACAAACCTTAAAACCATATTAAGTCGCATTCCAATACAAATTGATGACCGAAAACAATTCCTAGAAACCATTAAGTAAGTCTTAGTGATAAAAAAATATTTTGAAGCTTGATCGTCTAATTAAAGAATGATATGGGAGATAATTCAATTTGTCTCAAGGAGAACTTTGAAAAAAAGATTGCATAGCCAGGACTGATTGGTGACAGTGTTTTTATACTGCCCGGTAAAACCTGATTGGTGACAGTGTTTTTATATTGCCCGGTAAAACTATATCAAATTAAATTCACTGAAAAAGACTCTTATAAAAATATCATGTAGAACTCTGTATGGAAAATAACTCCTTGATAAAAAATCTATTTAGTCTTTGTCTTCTGCAGAACTCCAATTTAGAGATTTGTTTACTTTGTATACCTCAAGCTATTTCATTCCAATACACAGAACTCATTATTGTTCTTTTTTTTAAAGAACAAGGAAGAAAATTCTCTAAAAAGTGTTCTGTCTTTAAAAAAGATGTTTATCAATGACAGTTTATAAAGATAAAGAATAAAGATGGTTATAAAGATGAGACATCTTAAATACTTTGATTTCTCTTCAAGATTATTATTTTGAAATGAAAAAAAAATAAAAATTGTACATATAATCTTACAATACTGTAAATTTCTTTTATGTTTTATTTTCCCAGAGAAATTGCTGGTTCCATAAAACATTTATTAGATGCCTTCAACAAAGTAATAGCTGAGATACCTGGTGGTGAGAGTGGAAGTAAACAGGTATAGTTTAACATAAAATTATTTGTCTTCTCAAAACATCTGGGGTTAAAGTCATAAAACTTTGTTCAGTGCTCAAAGCACAAAAATCATGCTAGAAACATGAAATCTAGCATTTTGCTTGGTTGTTTTTGGAGTATGAGTACAAAAAACTGACTCGAAAGTTTAATGACTTCAAGGCCAGAGATGTAATGTTGAGCGACTCCATCTATGGTATCAGCAGTCCATATTATCATAAAAACTAATGAACTTATTTCTGACAAATTTACATGTATTTTGTGTCATGTCTAGCAAAATGTAGTCACATTATCTAGGGAATAATGGGGCCTCGGTGGCCGAGTGGTCTAAGTAGTTACTTCTGTAATCACTAGCCAGTCAACCCTGAGGTTGTGAGTTCAAACCCTGCTGGTGCGGGTGCACTCAACTCTAATCATAATTGACTAGGATTGTCAGTTTTTCTATCGAAGGTTGGTTGTTTTCTCTGGGCACTCCGGCTTCCTTCACCAATAAAAATTGGCTGCTAGGAAATAGCCTAAATGTGGAGCTTTAAAGTGGCTTTAAAACACCAAAAATCATAATCAAATCTAGGGCATAATAAATAGTTTTATCAGAAGCATCAAAACAAAACCATGTAATATAATACCACATAAGATAACATCATACATGTATATAATCCAATTCTCTAAAAACATGTATTATATCAATCTGTTAAATTTACGTAAATGAACTGATTTTATTCAAATTCACTTATATTTTGTGTCATGATTAGCATATAATACTAGTTTGTAAATAAAGAGACAGGTGTAATGGCATCAAAATGCAGAATTTTATTTTGGTCAATTGTTGTTCATTTAATTTCCAGTGGCAAATATTTGTATTAAACTAGAATAAAGAATTAACATGGCAGGTTCTGCATGGTTGAGAAAATTGGACGTCATTGTTATACAGACCGTGCGAGGGATGTAAATTCAGTCAAGGTTGCTAAACATTTCCATCATCATCAGCCATTGTAATATAGATATACGAAGATGTGGTATGAGTTCCAATGAGACAACTCTCCATCCAAATAACAATTTATAAAAGTAAACTATTAAAGGTCAATGAACATCCTTCAACACGGAGCCTTGGCTAACACTGAACAACAAGCTATAAAGGGCCCCAAAATTACTAGTGTATAACCATTCAAACAGGAAAACCAACAGTCTAAACTATATAAAAAACAAGAAACGTGAAACACGTATAAATTACATAAACAACTACTGTACATCAGATTCCTGACTTAAAACAGGTGCAAATAATACCCATAATATCCCTGACTCTCACATGCCCTTGATTTGGCGATACAACAAATCTTTTTCTGCTGCCAAAATCTGTGCTCAAGGATTTAAAATATTTGAAATTATAAAAGATATGATTGAAGTATCAAATGTACAGGAACTTTTGTTTATTATCTATAATTTACTTTCTGTTTTTAGATTTTAGAAGATAGGAAAAAAGAATTTGTAAGATATTCTAAGAAGTTCAGCAATATGCTAAAAGCCTTCTTCAGAGATGGCAGCCAGTAAGTTACATAGATAACATATATATATAAAATAATGAAATGTGGTATCAATGCCAATGAGATAACTATCCACCAGAGACAAGGACAAGGATATCAACAACTGTAGATCACAGTTGACTTTTAACATTTTCTTTTGCTTCTTTTTTCTTAGTTTCAGTTATATGTTTTGTTATACATTTTTAAATATTTCTTACAAAGCTTGTAGTTATTAAAAGTTACATTTAATTTGAATTGAATTTGAATCAAATGTAAATCGAATTCGCTAATCGCGTTCACCCACTCTTCCTTTTTAATTTGGATTGATTTGAATTGGCTAATTTGCATAAACCAATTCGCATTAGAAATCTGTTTTTGTTGATACGAATTCAAAGTTAAAGTTGTTCGAACAGTAAAGCAAATTTAATCGCATTGCAATTAGAATTAATGTTTGGACGTCAAATGTTTTCAATGTGGATTAAACTAATTCAAATTAGTTAATGGAATTATGTGTGAACGCAGCATAAGTAAAAATCAGAAAAGAGAGTACATTTTTTTCTCTTAAATATGTAGGAAGAAGAATTAAATCTAGTTATTATTTTTATGTTGCCTTCAACATCTGATAAGCTACCAGGACTAAGCAACAATCTACGAGAAGCAAAACAAATCATACCAGTTAATTTAATATTTAAGGAATAATTGTAATATTTTTTTCTGTCTATGAAGAAATAACATAAAAATGTGATGCACACATACATGTGATGGACTGTAAAACTCAGATCATGAGATTGGGAAATTTTGGTCTGGAGATAAGGACATTTATTGCCATAAATGTTGTCGTAAATGTAACCATGTGATGATTAAAATTGTCTTTTGAAGTGTTTTTTTCTTCAACTTTGAATCCAAATGTAATATGTTTATAGTACCTTTGTACTATAAAATATTCTTTTTCTTTATTCAATCTAATATCCTTTTATTAGAGAACATTCTTGAATATCATGTCTTTTATATACTTTGATTCTCATTATTCGATTTAACAATTGCTGCAAAATGAACAATTATTTTTTTTGTCTGTAGCAATTTTATACGACCACAAAATTTTTTTTGCGTCGTATAATGGTATCATGTTGTTGTCGTCGTCTGCATCGTCCCAAGACGCCTTTAGTTTCGGGACAATAACTTTTGTTTTAGTGAATGGATCTCTATAAATTTTTACCAGAAGGTTTAATACCACTAAAGGAAGGTTGGGATTGATTTTAGGGGTTATGGTCCTAATAGTTTAGGAATAAGGGGCCAAAAAGGGGGGCCAAAATAAGCATTTTTGTAGTTTTCAAACAATAACTTGTGTTTAAGTGTAGGTTATTTTAAAGTGTGCACCACAATTCAATACTTAAAATAGACAGAAAAAATATTATAGTCATTCCTTATAATTTAATTCTAATATCCATTTTAAGCCGGAATAAATCATGAAAAAGCATTGATGAGGTCTTGGTCACATGATAAAATTATGTCTATGAGCTGAGAACCATTACACTGTTGGCCAATCAGAAGACGTGTTACATCCAAAATTGAATTATTAGTAAATATTTTTTATCAAACTTTGAATGAAGTAAAAATAATTATTTTGTGTTCTAATAATTCCAGAGATAATTTAGCTGTGTACAGAACTTTACATATTATATTGATAAATTATATATTCAAATTTTCTCTCTTGCAGAAGACAGAATGTGTTTCTAAGTGCTAATTTCTTGATCTACCAGACGAATGTCATTTTAAGAACTGTGAAACAAGAAACAGAGAGAGAATGAATCTCGAACCAAACATGCATCAGCTAGATGTCTGTTGTATAAACATTTAGTTTGATTTATTTTAGCAAACCTTTCTTTCATTTTTATGAGGGAATTATTTGATAGTAGGCTACATACATATGTAAACCTGGAAAATGTTTGTAGCTGTTTTATTTTTACTCATTTTCATACCAAAACAGATTAAATTATTAAAATTTAAACATATTTGATGTATTTCACATGTATAAATGTGGAAAAGTTGACAAAAATAAATTTTATGTGATGACTATTATTTATTCAACATATTCAAAAGTGTGTTTACAATAGACCACTTTCGAGATCAACTTTCACTGTGAAAAATTCGTCAATTATATGCGCCTTTATGACGTCATTTACCAGATAGAGGGAATCGCCTGTATCCTGCACTATTACCGTTCATCAAGCGTCTTAGTGATCGTCATTATGCAGGATAAACTAGAAAAAAAGTTTGTTTTGTAAGAACTTAATCACAATCCCCTTATGACAGCAGTGCTGATTGTCAATTATGAGAATCTAATTTGCCAAATAATTTGTGCAATATAGCAATGTAGTTTTCCAACCACTCCCTCAACATTGGAAAGGAAGTGATGATGCCCCTAAACACGCCAATGATGTTCACTTAAACCAGAGCTTTTGACAGAAATGCATTGAACTCGGAAGTTGTCTATTAGAATGTGTCATTTATTGAAATTTTTTCTTGCAAGAATAAAATATTTTTAAAACTAGATGTGTCAAAGCGACACGAATGGCCCCGTCTCAAAAAGTTGAAACATCTGCAATTTCAATAATGTTTTGTGGACACAAACATGTTGATAGTCTCACATATCAAAAATCAGCTAAAAAGCTGGAGGCGTATAGAAAAAGGTCCATATAACTGTGATTTTCAACAATTTATCGACATATCTTGGTTAACTCACATGCCAAAAATCAGATCAATATCTGAAGGCGTTTAGATAAAAACTCTGTATAATGGTTTGTTGTGGAAAGACGGAATTACAGATTTTCAGAATTACCGAATTACGGACAAGGTTAAAACTATATGGCACCGACAACTTTGTTGCGTGGCCATAAAAATTGGACCTATCAGCCCTACTGCTTTTAGCATTTTATTTACTGGGAAAGAAGATACTTGAACTTTTTTTAAATATATTTACCAATTTTGTTGTTCAGGTAAGAATCTAGTACATGTACTTGATTAATTAAGGACATTTTTTTTTGGTGGGGGGGATTAAACACCACCCGGTTTCAGGGTCAAATAATACTATTGTTATCAGCTTCCTAATTGTAAAATAGTGGATAAATGTTTGGCTTAACAATGTATGACAAGTGGTTTATTTCACAATAGACACAGATAGATTTTAAATTAGAAATGAATACAACAATATTTTTTGTGGTTTATCTTCCTTGACCAAAAAAATATAGGTATTGCATGATAGAAATACACTAAGTGGATTTAGACTTTTTAGATATGAGGCCAAGTGAAATGAAAATCATACTTTTAGTTGCCTCATGAAATAAATTTAAGGTTATAGATTAGAAACTAAGATCTTGTTTTATTTTATTCAATATCCAAAAATAAGGACTTCATTGTTGTCTGAACTATGCATATTAAAAATATTAACCTAAAAGAAAATTTTGCATAAGGGGGATAAGAATAAGTTTAGCTAGGGGTAGGTAGTGGTAGATTCAGGGGGGATGGTTCTAGGGGTTGGAATTCCCCATTTTTATCCTGGGTTGACACCTCCCCCTTTATCCTAGGTTGGGACACCCCCCTTTTTGTCGAGCCTTTGACTTTAGTCGAAAAAGCGAGACTAAGCGATCCTACATTCCGTCGTCGGCGGCGGCGTCCACAAATATTCACTCTGTGGTTAAAGTTTTTGAAATTTTAATAACTTTCTTAAACTATACTGAATTTCTACCAAACTTAGACAGAAGCTTGTTTATGATCATAAAAAAGTATCCAGAAGTAAATTTTTTCCGTATTTTACTTATAAATGGACTTAGTTTTTCTGCGAGGAAACATTACATTCACTCTGTGGTTAAAGTTTTTAAAATTTTAATAACTTTCATAAACTATCCTTGATTTGTACCAAACTTGGACAGAAGCTTGTTTATGATCATAATATAGTATGAAGAAGAAAATTTTGTAAAAATAAATTTCCACTTTTCCGTATTTTACTTATAAATGGACTTAGTTTTTTTGCCAGAAGCAAAACATTCACTCTGTGGTTTAAGTTTTTAAAATTTTTATAATGTTCTTAAACTATCCTGGATTTCTACCAAACTTAGACAAAAGCTTGTTTCTGATCATAAGATATTATTCAGAAGTAAATTTTGTAAAAAAAAAATCACTTTTTCTGTATTTTACTTATAAATGGACTTAGTTTTTCTTCCAGTTAACATTACATACAGTCTGCAGTTAAAGTTTATAAAACATTTATTAGATTCATAACCTATCCTGGATTTTTTTACCAAACTTGGAATCTTCTTCAATCAAAAGACAGTATCGAGAGGGAAATTTTTATTGATGTTTTTCCTCATTTTTGTTGAGTCTGCGATTAACAGCAAAAGTAGGCGAGACACTGGGTTCCGTGGAAACCTTACAAATTTTTTTTAAATATTTGGATTCGCCCCTGGCAGGCACAAGCACTTGTCTCAGAAAAAAAAACCTATATACCTAAATAAAACACATTAAGGTGTATAGGAAATTTTTTTTCTGAGACAAGTGCCTTTTTTTTTCTGAGACAAGTGCCTGTGCTGGCAGGAAATTGTATATTATTTTATTTGGCCTAAGATGAAATACCTCACTTGTTTTTACGGTCCCATATTGGTAGATAAAACTAAATTGGGACACTGAGATTAATGCTTCTGCTCATGCTTAAGTAAGGCTAGGATAAGATTAGTGACCATTTATTGACCGCTTGAATAAAATATAATAAAACAAAGAACTTTTCAAACATTTGGTAGAATGTGTCTCATGTATCAGTTCTAAAATATATTTGAATTTTTAATTGCATCCTGAGGTTTTCAACTTCTTGTATTTAAAGAAAACTGTTGAACCTTGCAAAATAGCCCCAATTTCAGATTGTACTAAATCAATATGTCTTATACATATATATATATATGTCAATTGAGAGGCAAATTAATGTCTCTTGTCATATCTCCTTCTTCTCTTTAATGCAAGCAATAGTCAATAGTCATAATTTTCTTGCCTAGAATAGATAAAGCATGCTTGAAGCATACAATTTCATATAACATATTTATATAGACATTATTTATGATTGTATAATTTAACTATATCCTCAATAATAGACAAGCTGCTGGAAGAAAGACTGAATAACAATTGAAGTTTATTTTATAAGTGTTAATGATAGTTGATATACTTTTTTAATGTCGATAATGGACTGATCACTTTTTGCTGTAAAAGTTTAATTTGGCAGACTAAAAAACAACTTTGGGATTCTCAGGTCCCCCCTCATCTCTTCAATATCTACCTCATAAATAAATTTGATCTTTTGACCTAAAAAGACAGAAGAGTCAAAGAACTTTTCATTTCTTGAATAAATATCAGATGTTCTTATATAAAATAATGGTCAGATGTACCTCCTTACCTGACATAAATTTTTGACAAATTACTTTAGAATCTATTTATAGATTTAATGATGGCGGCCTTATTGAATTTAAGTTTGTTTTTGTTGATTTGAAAATTTTACGTTCTGTTCATTTTGATATAGAGTCCTAATCTCTATGGGTGAACATTCCAATATAATACAAATGGCAAATTTATGTTTATTTATTATTCACTTTAAGTTTCACATTGTATTCTACATGTATTTAACAACACTTGTCCCATTTAGGGACGACATCAAAATTTCAATGTAGGATAAAAAACTTAATTCACATAGTTTTTACACTAACCCCCCACACCCCCCGTCTTAACTTAATTTGGGAAAAATTGATTTACCTATATGGATATATGTAAAATCGATTTTGAATTAACAAAACTTGTAGCAATGTTAACCCCCCACCCCCAAACTATTTGATTTAAGTTTTTTATCCTACATCGATCTTTTGATGTCGTCCCTTATGTGTAATTTTGTCTCAGTTTTTGTGTAATCTTAAATTAACCATGATTTATTATTCCATATTTTTTGTCAATTGAAAGTTGTCTCCTATTATATATATTTCCTTTTTCAAGTTTTTGGGAGGTGGGTACCTTGTACATATGTGGAAGTTTTGTTACTGTGGCAGAGGAAAAATTTAAAGAAAAAATATAACTTACAATCAAGATTATTATATATAGATATTAAAATATCAGTAGATTTTGAAATATATTGAAAAAAAGGTTATGTAAAAAAATTATGTAGTATTATCCTATTAAGTTTTCTTTAAATTTGATACAAAATATTTGTTCAAAATAGAAATACATGTATCACTTTCTAGACTTTGGTTTCACAATCAGAATTTATTGAATATTTTTGAGTATCCAACACAACATGGCAGCTATCAAGTGATAAAAGATGGAATGATTTTAATTACTGGTACTGTTATTTTTTTAATTTTAACTAATATGTTTCTAGGTGCCAGTTTACTGTATACACAAACATCTTTTTTGTTTTGAGGTGAAAATGTTTATTGTTTAACCTATTAGCCTTGTTTAAGTGATAACCTACTTTTTATAGCTGACTATGCGGTATGGGCTTTGCTCATTGTTGAAGGCCGTACAGTGACCTATAGTTGTTAATGTCTGTGTCATTTTGGTCTTTTGTGGATAGTTGTCTCATTGGCAATCATACCACATCTTCTTTTTTATATTTTTCTTAATACCTTTCTTTGATATAAAAAGATTTTGTCTTGAGGTTAACGATATAAAGAATGGAACTGTTGTGAAATTTGTGTACCAGTAATTTAATGTTCTATCTTGCTCAAAACCATAAGTTTTTATGCCCCACCTACGATAGTAGAGGGGCATTATGTTTTCTGGTCTGTGCGTCCGTTCGTTCGTTCGTTCGTCCGTCCGTCTGTTCGTTCGTCTGTTCGTTCGTCCGTCTGTCCCGCTTCAGGTTAAAGTTTTTGGTCAAGGTAGTTTTTGATGAAGTTGAAGTCCAATCAACTTGAAACTTAGTATACATGTGCCCTATGATATGATCTTTCTAATTTAAATGCCAAATTAGAGTTTTGACCCCAATTTTACGGTTCACTGATAGAAAATGATAGTGCAAATTTCAGGTTAAAGTTTTTGGCTTCAGGTTAAAGTTTTTGGTCAAGGTAGTTTTTGATGAAGTTGAAGTCCAATCAACTTGAAACTTAGTATACATGTGCCCTATGATATGATCTTTCTAATTTAAATGCCAAATTAGAGTTTTGACCCCAATTTTACGGTTCACTGAACATAGAAAATGATAGTGCAAATTTCAGGTTAAAGTTTTTGGCTTCAGGTTAAAGTTTTTGGTCAAGGTAGTTTTTGATGAAGTTGAAGTCCAATCAACTTGAAACTTAGTATACATGTGCCCTATGATATGATCTTTCTAATTTAAATGCCAAATTAGAGTTTTGACCCCAATTTTACGGTTCACTGAACATAGAAAATGATAGTGCAAATTTCAGGTTAAAGTTTTTGGTCAAGGTAGTTTTTGATGAAGTTGAAGTCCAATCAACTTGAAACTTAGTATACATGTGCCCTATGATATGATCTTTCTAATTTAAATGCCAAATTAGAGTTTTGACCCCAATTTTACGGTTCACTGAACATAGAAAATGATAGTGCAAATTTCAGGTTAAAGTTTTTGGCTTCAGGTTAAAGTTTTTGGTCAAGGTAGTTTTTGATGAAGTTGAAGTCCAATCAACTTGAAACTTAGTATACATGTGCCCTATGATATGATCTTTCTAATTTAAATGCCAAATTAGAGTTTTGACCCCAATTTTACGGTTCACTGAACATAGAAAATGATAGTGCAAATTTCAGGTTAAAGTTTTTGGCTTCAGGTTAAAGTTTTTGGTCAAGGTAGTTTTTGATGAAGTTGAAGTCCAATCAACTTGAAACTTAGTATACATGTGCCCTATGATATGATCTTTCTAATTTAAATGCCAAATTAGAGTTTTGACCCCAATTTTACGGTTCACTGAACATAGAAAATGATAGTGCAAATTTCAGGTTAAAGTTTTTGGTCAAGGTAGTTTTTGATAAAGTAGAAGTCCAATCAACTTGAAACTTAGTATACATGTTCCCTTTGATAAGATCATTCTAATTTTAATGCCAAATTAGAGAATTTATTCCAATTTCACAGTCCTTTAAACATAGAAAATGATAGTGTGAGTGGGGCATCCGTGTACTGTGGACACATTCTTGTTTCTTTCAGTTATAAAGCTTGCAACATATTGTGTTCCTACATTACATCAGCAGTGTAACATTAAAGTCTTGCTTGTGTTTTTTTGTGGAATTTTTTCCAAATTAAACTGATAAATGGACTGGGTTTTTTTGGAAGCCAATATTAGGCCTGGGCTTACTCACACAAGACACAAGGTTCTAAGTTATCTTTATTTTGTTGTTTTTTTTTTTTCATGCTGAGAATAAAATTGAGAATTGTATGATGTTGCTTTTAGCTTTCTCAGGTATTTAAGAGATTGAAATGACATATTTCTTATATAATCTTGTAATTGTTGATGTTAAATATTATTTTTGATTCTATAGGTTCTTATTCCACTAAAATAGAAATAATACAAATGCATGATTTATACACTCTCCCTGAACATGGCTTATATCTTCAGACTTTTTAAAAAAAAAATTAATATTTACTATGGATTTGCTATTATTTTCATAACACATGTATTTTATGTTTTATTTTATTGTATCATATATTCAGATCTGAAACATGTATAAAATCATTAGAAGCTAAAATATGTTGTTTATTTTTATTTAACATTTGATATCTCATATGTCAGTTCTAAAGCCAACCCTCAAGAGCCAGCCAGCCTCTTCGAGTCAATTATAAGTGATTATCAAGATGCAGAAATTAAAAGAAAATTAAAAAACTAGCTATTAAATTGCGCAAACTTTGTTTCAAAGTGAACTATGTGTAAATTAAATAAAGGGCTGCGCTTTAGCGCATGATACACCCGTTGCTCTTTTAACTTGTCTTTTATGCTTTAAATGAATTTATATGATCAACTAGAAATATATATACAAATCAAAAGGGATGTTACATTAATATATTCACCAAAGTTTCATAAAATCCCCCTTTTTTAAGTATAAAAATTCATTACTTAAGAAAACGTAAAATCTAAAATTTATAAAAATGGAAAGGGAGCTTATGTCAATAGATATAAACAATTTATCAAAGTTACATAAAATTTTGTGAAAGTGTTAGTTATTGTCCCAAAATTGGAAAATCCCCCCTTTTTTAAGCATAAAAATTCATAACACGGAAATGTAAAATCTAAAATTTATAAAAATTGAAAGGGAGCTTACATCAATAGATATAAACAATTCACCAAAGTTTCATGGACATTGGTGAAAGCCTTTTTGAGTTATTGTCTGAAGTGTTGAAAATCCCCCCTTTTTTATGAATAAAGCCCCATAAATCCAAAACTTAAAATCGGAAATTAAAAAAAAAACGAAAGGGAGCTTACGTCAATAGATATAAACAATTCACTTAAGTTTCATGGAAATTGGTGAAAGTGTTTTTGAGTTATTGTCCCAAGTGTGGACGACGGACGGACGGACAGACGGATGGACAGACAGACGGACGGATGGACGGACAGACGGACAACGGTATACCATAATACGTCCCGTCTAAAAGACGACGGGCGTATAAAAACTGTAAGAGCAAAATTTTTTTATCAGAACTATGAACATTTATTCAGTAATTTATATAAAAAGATGAATATACGGACCTAAAACTAGAAGTCAAAGAAGGCAGAAATCCCATAGACAAGAGAAAAAAGATGAACAGGCTACCAAAACATGCAAAAGTCTAGAAAAGCTACACTAAAAACTTCAGAATAAGTAACATCAACCTATCAAATACCTGTGCTCTTGAGTGGTAAGCAATTCCTGCTATAGAGCAGTGTGGTACCTGTCATGTTGATCATGTCAATTTAAAAAAAATAAATAGTGATAAGTCACATTAGGTGATGTCAAACAAGGAAATCATTTTACCTTCTGATTTACCAATTAAGCTACTGCAGTTACTTAAATAAACAACACCCCTTATCTTATTTTGTCAGTATTGAGTCTGTTGGAACCAATTGTTGTTACATTTATATAGGTATGATATATCCAACACAAAAGTAGGAACAAACACTATGCCATTATTCGATCATCAGAATTGAGTTTGTTTATTAAAAATGCTGTGGATTCATTATAATTTGTAGGATGCCAATTTTGATTGATTTTATGGTTAAGGATGTTTGCTCCTCTATTTTTTGAATGTTTGCCAGAATTTTGGAATCCTCTGGATTTATCCATGTATTATGACCATTAAAAATTTGCTCACTAACCCCTACTTTGCATATTTTTATTACATATTGTTTAAAAAGTCATATTTCAAAATCTTACAAAATTCTTGTTATTTTTTCATAGTTTTTTAAACAAAAAAGGTGCCAATGTTAAGTGAAAGAAAAATCTAGAGACAATTATTTCCCGCTAAATTTTCAGGAGCTTATATCTCGAAAAGCATATGGACCCTCCATTTTCTTTATTCATATACTATCAATTTATAACAGTCTTTTAAAAAGCTTGTTACTTTTAAACAGAGTAACGAACATCCTTAAACATGAACCAAGAATTTAAATCTTGAACAAAGTGGAATTTTGTATAGGCCTGTATGCAAACCTGAAATAAGACAACGAAATCAAATATCCACAAAATACAAAGTTCCCTCATTCCATGAAAATTGGTACGCATGAAAAATTAAATAAATCTGCAGTACAAGATCCAAACAAATATTGGACAAATTCATCAGAAAAATTATCATTCTTAAAGGTTTTGTCTTTTCTTGATGTGGGTGTATTTGATATGTGAGCTTGTTCAAGATCCTGTTGTTGAAACCAGTTTTTCAAATCATGTGACATTTGTATGATTGAAAACCTTACTACCTGCAAGAAATACAACATCAATTAGAATGAGAAACATTTTAGATAAGTTGATTTTTTTTGTCTGACCCAAATTTCAAAGTATTTAAGTAATATAATGTACTTCATTGAGATGAGAGAAAAGAAAGGACATGATGTGATAAATTCTTTATTTGGCCTAAACTTTTATTTAAGGTGGTACCCAACACCTTCATCAAAATTAATTTGGCTTGTTTAATTGTCATTAAATTTTGACAAATTATTTACTCTGATCATTTGACAAAAATATAAAAATTTAAAAAAATTTAAACCAACCAATTTATCAGAAAAATTACACTGGTTATATAGCAGTTTGACATACACTAATTTTGATCATTGAAAGCTTAATATTCCCTTAACAACACAACGTAATTAAAACTTTTAGCTGATTTTACAGAGTTATCTCCCTGTAGTGTTAGGTACCACCTTAAATATGAACTAAATAAATTTATGTTAATAGTTCAGGTAATTGGGAAATTAAAAACAAACCTATGAAGTCACAACAAATGCAGCTAAGAAAGAATCAAGAAAAAAACTTTTTACATATTGTGAAAAATATAAGGGAGCTACCATTTGATTTTTATGGGGGCTAGGATGAAATTTGAAAAAAATAGGCAGGACAGGAGGTTTGAGTAAAAAAAAAAGGCAGGATGAGACACTTGCAAAAAAAAAAGTCAGGACGACAATTTAGGTAAAAAAAGTCAGGATAATCTAGAAAAAAAAAGGCAGGACCCAAAAGAGTGAAAAATAAAAAAGCAGGACAGAGATTACAGCTAAAAAAAAATGCAGCACAAAATTTTTCATCCTTCAACACGGTGTCTTGGCTCACGCTGTAAAGGACCCCCATGAAATACTAGTGTAAAACCATTCAAAAGGGGAACCAACGGTCTAATCTATATAAAAAAATGAGAAAGGAGAAACACTTATGAACCTTTTCCCTTATCTGAAACAATAGTGTAACATCACAACATAGAAAGACACACTATGAAATATCAATTGAAATGGCTTAACTCAAGAAAAAAACGTAGTCTCACAAATGAACATACACTGAAGAATCACTGAAGGAATAAATTTGATCTATGATACAACATAAATACAAAGTTAATAAAAATAAAAGTATTATACTGCTGTGAAATGTTAAACAATTACAGAAAAACATCAACTTTGAAAAAATAACGTCATATTATACACAGGTAAATGAAAATATATGGTCATTTTATAGGTTCCTAATCAACTGAAACTGATTTTTTTCTTAAACATCATGTACCTCATAAATAAAATTTAGTAAATGAATAAATGTGGTTTTATTTAGATGATAACACAATGTTGACTGCTGTACCCCTATTTTTTTACTTTTTTACCTATTGTGTCTGTTTGTTTTGTTCAGGCATCGGTGAGTGACAATATAATGGAATTTGATGCGACTGTCATACAAGTGAAAGGTTTAGCTAGCTATAGAACCAGGTTCAATCCACCATTTTCTACATTTGAAAATACCTGTACCAAGTCAGGAATATGACAGTTCTTGTCCATTTGTTTTTGCTGCGTTTTGTTATTTGATTTTGCCATGTGATTATAAACTTTCCGAATTGATTTTCCTCTGAGTTCAGTATTTTTGTGATTTTACTTTTTTTTTTCTTATGTTAAGATACAGTTTAGTGGTAGATCCAGTGTTTAGAAAAACCTTTTATGTATTGATAAATCTATAATTATTGATAATTTTATCCTCAAAAAATTATGAAGGGTATTATTGTTACAGTATTCCGTAATCGATTTGTGCTTCTTTCCGAAATTGTTTGGGATAGTATTAGTTTTTTCGGAACAACTTAGTCTTTCCGAATTTGTTTGGGATATTATTAATTTATTTAGGAACTTCTCGGACTCTATCTTCAAAACTTATAAGCAAACGAAACAGGTAGATAAACAACACACCTGTTTTTATTTTTTAACAAGAAGGACTATTTATATATGAATTAATTAGGTTTTTGATGCATACATCATTATCATATAACCATATATTAATAGTTAAATTTTCTGTTTTGTTGATGGTCTACTTACAAATGACTTATTTGATATGAGTTTATACCACTTCAGGCACTTGAGTTTGTAGTCCCAGAAATAATTATGACGTCTTGAAAGGCTATTATAATTTTTTCTTTGACGCCTTACTTCAAAGCCTTTCAAGACGTCATAATTATTTGGACTATTGAGTCTGAGTCTTGCCTGTACATCCTTGTTTATGTAGTTGGCATCTATGAACTAAGAAATTCATCTACTTTTTTAACAGTCTGTCAACCCTGAGTTTGTGAGCAAAAACCCTGTACCTAGAGGGCAGGTTCAACTTTTATCAGTGGCATATATATAATCACCAAATTATTCTACTGAACAAACTTTCACAGTGGTCTTGTGGTAGTGTGTTGTTTGATGCAGTTGTGTCAGTCAAAGGCTAAAATTGATCTTTGCTGCTCTTGACCCTTGTGCATGCATCATAAAGAATTAAGCATACCTGCCAACTTTCACGATTTAGGCGTGTACTACACGATTTTGACCCTTTGACACGACTGCACGATCGTGATCGTGAAAAACCCTCTAAAACACGATTTTGTGAAAATCTACACGAAAAATATGATTGTTCCCGATTTTGATCTGTGTCTAATGGAATACAATTGTGTTCAGCCAATCAAATTCTATGTTTCTCATGATCAAATTAATCAGCCAATCAAAAAAGTTTTCTCTCAAGAATATTCTAACATCCTAGATTTTGAACTTGTGTTGTATTCCTCTGTTTGTTAAAATCGTGAACATGGCAAATGGTTTTTCACCTGCAAGGAGGTTCTTACATAAGAATAAGAATAAAAGCATGACTGATTGACAAACTTGAATGATGCAGTACTACCATAAAGATAATAAATAGTAGTTTATTCACTAATTTATTGATATTACACTTGATGTAACAAATGTTATAAATTTATGTATTCAATTAAATTACCAAATTAATTAAAGTACAATGTACTATTCTTTATTTTTCACATGGACAAAACAAAAACCCCCCACATGAGGAATCTCTTGAATGAGGGACTTCAAGTTAGTCAAGGGGTCAATTTACTCTTGTAAAAAATAAAATAAAAAAATCATTAAATGTACATTTTTTAACTTAAAAATGGGATATTCTATTAACATTATATTTAAAACAACTTTTCTAACTGAAGGGTCCAATTATTTTGAAAAATAAAGAAGTTATAAGGCCAAGAACATATCAAAATTCTTGAACATGTGTTGACCATATAATACCATAGCCAGAAATTAGTAGTGGTTTTGCTAATTAATATTCATAATATGTAAATGAGAATTGTACCACGTGATAGTACTTTGAACTGGACTGGCTTGATAGACTTGATATCGTTAAATTCTTTAAAACACGGATATTATAAGTTGCCCGTCACAGAGTCCTTATTTACAATCACTTTGATATTTCCGTAAAGTTGTCAGGCGGTCAAAATCAAAACAATGAACGCGAATTTAGTAAATTGTTCGTGCTTTCGTGAGTTTGTTCTTCTTGAAATAGTGACATTTTAATTTTACGTGGGAACCTAGAGTTCAACGACTACACATACAAGGTTTGGACTTGCTTATTCTTTGGAAATTCAAGTTTCATATTTCACCCCGGCAACCTGTTTTTGTAATGACCTTGTAAGCCAATTTTCAACACGAAGTTTGCAAATTTGACGTTTCAGCCATTTTAGCCTGTATTTTACACTGCTATGTTAAGAGCCTCTCGCTTCGATTTTTAAAATAGCTCAGGAACCTGTATTTTTGCAACAACAGTCATTATGTTTCGTTTAAATGGTGTATATTGTTGTGTATATTCATTTTCTGCCCCGGCAACCTGTCTATCACTTAAATTAAAATTAAAACAGACATTTTTTCAAAATTCCCTATCATTTTAATGTAATTTCCGTGACCCGTATCCGATTTCTTTAGTATAATATTCAAATAAGCAAAGTGGCGTTGATTTCTGGATATGCCAGATATATCATATATCATATCATAGATGTATGGGAAAAGTTTCTTCAAACTTCAAATATGTGCTCATTTTTACTTAAAGAAAAAAGTGGTTTTTAATGTCTTTACATTGAGGGGTTACCCCTAGGTGTTGTTCCCAACCTGATAAAGGTCCTTCTTTGTGCATAATTTTGAATTGGAAAAGTCAACAATTATTTAATATCCTTACACATGAAATTAATTCCTGGTCTTGCAGCCACATGTTCATCTTTTCTACTGATATATAATAACTAGAATCATGCAAATAAAAATAAACTTAAGAAAAAGGCATGTAAGCTCATCTTACAAATATGACACTTTTTCTAGACCATAAAACAGCACGCGCAAAATAGTCGTCGCAAAGTATTGTAACTATGGTAACCTTTGAAATTGTTTTCGCGCACTAAAACCCCCAAGGGCACTTTTAAAAGTTGGCAGGTATGATTAAGGCAAAGACTGGTTACAATGTAGCTTGGAGTTAGAATAATGTGTCCGAGTAGTGACATGCCTCCCTGTGGTCTCTTACCTTGTGAACTAGCATTTTAAGTCTGTTTCAAGCCCTTGGTCTAGTATAATTATTTTATATTTTATATATCTAGTTATTTAATGCTGGATGTTAAACAGCCATCCATTTGATAACCAATGGCACTTTCAAGTTTATTTAAAACACAAACAAGTAACTTGTTCAAAGTAATTAGTTGTTTGATAACCAGCAAGACCTAGGGCTTTTAGTTTTTTATAAAAAGAAATCTCAAACTGAACAATGAAGAAACAATCTATATGGTTATATTGTTCAGAAATTTTTTCATACATGAAGGTTTGATCAGGTCAATATTTTTAAGTATTTGTGCATCTATGATGAAATATTATATCATAGATATAGGAAGATGTGGTGTGAGTGCCAATGAGACAACTCTCCATCCAAATAACAATTAAAAAAAAGTAAACCATTATAGGTCAATGTACGACCTTCAACACGGAACCTTGGCTAACACCAAACAACAAGCTATAAAGGGCCCCAAAATTACTAGTGTAAAACCATTCAAACGGGAAAACCAACGATCTAATCTATATAAAATAAAAAACTGAGAAACGAGAAACACATATAACTTACATAAACAAACAACAACAACTGTACATCAGATTACATACATGTAACACTTAACAGTTGAAGCTGATTGGTACACTGAGTGAATGGACAAATGTTGTCATCAATAGTTTTTTCTATGTTTATATGTTTCATGTGAATACACATTTTTTTTTAAATATTATATTGCCCTTTTCAATTTATCATGTTTGTTGTTGAATTTAAACAAATTATAGTGTCAGTGATGAAAGACCCAGACTTGTCTGACAGTTTTATAATTGTTGGTAATTTTGTCTTTTTAAAAATATATTCAAATAGCACCATTTGATTTGAAACTGTACAGGTACAATGTACCACATTTCATATTTATTCAAATAATTCTGTCACCATGATGTTATAGGTGTCAGACCACCATTAAAAATCCCTATCTGTTCAACCAAATTTTGCAATTTTCAAAGCTTTCTAAATATTTTACCTTAAGTTTAACTTCAAGGAAACCAGGTATATCCTGAATTGTACATGTATCACCTTTCTACATGCTAATTTTCAACCAATGTTTAAAGTCTTATTAGAAATTTCTGATCTTGAAAACACAGGTACTACCAAAATAACTCCCGGTTTTCTGGAAATCTTAAATTAGTGTACTATGTAGCGCATTAATCTTGAATTTTTAATGCAAACTCATAGACAAGTGAATTTTGACTCAAAATGGTCTAAATGTATCTTCCTTTCATCAAAAGTTTCATTTCTGCAAATTTGTTGGTTAGTTTAAGTAAACAATGACATCAAATGTAGGCCTACTTTCTCATACGTTCTAAATTGGAGGGAGTAATTTGTGGTCTTACACCTATAAAGCCCTGGAAAGAACACTAAGATTAGATTATCATTCTCATTCTCAATACATCTTCATTATCATTTGATTTTTTTAAGTTGAATAGGCTAAATATGTGATTTTTAAAGCAAATTATAGAATAAATTTGAAAATTCTTGAGATTATAGAAGTATTATATTAGAATTCTATTTCAGAAACAAATATCTAAGTGAATGATGAATACCATGTGATGTGATTTTATAAGTCAGTTTTACAGAGGCATCATGGGAGAAAGTAGCAAAGCACTATATGCCAGGATGTTGGTGGATGTTGTTATTGGCCCAGTCTTGGACAATGTAAGTATTGACAGTGAAACCTCCTGAAGCAGTCATGTTGTTATTGGCCCAGTCTTGGACAATGTAAGTATTGACAGTGAAACCTCCTGAAGCAGTCATGTTGTTATTGGCCCAGTCTTGGACAATGTAAGTATTGACAGTTAAACCTTCTGAAGAAGTCATGTTGTTATTGGCCCAGTCTTGGACAATGTAAGTATTGACAGTGAAACCTCCTGAAGCAGTCATGTTGTTATTGGCCCAGTCTTGGACAATGTAAATATTGACAGTGAAACCTTCTAAAGCAATCATGTTGTTATTGGCCCAGTCTTGGACAATGTAAGTATTGACAGTGAAACCTCCTGAAGCAGTCATGTTGTTATTGGCCCAGTCTTGGACAATGTAAGTATTGACAGTGAAACCTCCTGAAGCAGTCATGTTGTTATTGGCCCAGTCTTGGACAATGTAAGTATTGACAGTGAAACCTCCTGAAGCAGTCATGTTGTTATTGGCCCAGTCTTGGACAATGTAAGTATTGACAGTTAAACCTCCTGAAGCAGTCATGTTGTTATTGGCCCAGTCTTGGACAATGTAAGTATTGACAGTTAAACCTTCTGAAGAAGTCATGTTGTTATTGGCCCAGTCTTGGACAATGTAAGTATTGACAGTGAAACCTTCTCAAGCAGTCATGTTGTTATTGGCCCAGTCTTGGACAATGTAAGTATTGACAGTGAAACCTCCTGAAGCAGTCATGTTGTTATTGGCCCAGTCTTGGTCAATGTAAGTATTGACAGTGAAACCTCCTGAAGCAGTCATGTTGTTATTGGCCCAGTCTTGGACAATGTAAGTATTGACAGTTAAATCTTCTGAAGCAGTCATGTTGTTATTGGCCCAGTCTTGGACAATGTAAGTATTGACAGTTAAACCTTCTGAAACAGTCATGTTGTTATTGGCCCAGTCTTGGACAATGTAAGTATTGACAGTTAAACCCTCAGAAGCAGTCATTTTTTACAGGAAGTTGTGTAAAACGAAAGGGATCATATAGCAAACAGCATTATAATCTATTTTCAATAAGAATTGAATGTTTCTTTTTGTAAATTTATTGGGGTGTAAAAGCATTGACCGAAGTACATTTTGTAAGAAGCGCGGAAGCGCTTCATTCTAAAAATGTGCGCACGGTCAACGCTTTTACAACCCTAAAAAGTTACAAAAAGAAACATTCAATACTTATAATTACATTTTTTAGCTATGATCATGAAAACACGAATTTTATATATTTTTTTATTTAATTCACCTGTGCACTTTATTGTTGGACCACATGTTATCATGAATGAAAAGTTGTATTGAGCAATGCAACTGCTTACAGAATATATGTGATGTGCAGTTTGCCAATCAGAATAACGTATTATAATGAAACATACATCTAATGTAATTATTCTCCTATAAATGCAACATTTTACAGTGGTCTCTTGATGCAGATCAAAAACAGTAAAATTTGACAAAAGACCACTTTCGAGTTTGTCTTTCACTGGAAAAAACACGTCAATTATTATGGTTCATCAAGTGTCTTAGTTATTGTGCAGAATAAACTAGAAATAATGTTTGTCCTGTAGGTACTAATCACAATTCCCTAATGACAGCAGTGCCGGATGTCAATTATGAGAATTCAATTTGCCGAAATATGTTCAATATAGCTTTATAGTTTTCTTGCCAATTGCTCAACGTGGGAAGGGAAGTGACAATGCCATATACATGTAACACACTAAATGCATTGAACTTGAAAGTTGTCTATTGTACAAAATGTATAAGTACAAGTTACCAACAGAAAAAAATGTAAACAGTTTGTACCTTATTATTACCATAATATGGGTGAACAACCTAGCCTGTGACAACCATATCAAAATATAGAACTAACGATTTCATTATTTTCTTAATATGATTCCTTAAAAGACCGACATCATCTCTTAAAGTGTTTGCTTAAAGCTTGTAGTGATTGTTTTAGAATTTTTGTATGATAAAAAAAAAAACATATGTGTTCTTTTTGCAAAATCATATTTAATAATATATGACATAATGGTTTAATATTTTGTAGTTAGAAAAGAAAGACATATCTGCAGCCCATACATTGAGAGCAGCTTTCTCAAAGGTATTTGTATTAATTGAGAGCGTTCATTGTCATTAAAACAACTCTACTATATTGGACAGTTGATTAGTTATCTGCTGTTTAGGACGTTTGATAAATGTCCCATGGGTCAACAAGAAAATAATATATACTTTTTCTCATGAAATATACATGCTGAACATCCATTATTACAATAAGCTTAATAAAAATTTATTGGATGCAATCTTATTTGATAGTTAACACTTATAAGTTTCTGCTTAATGATAGGGGGACAAAAGGATTCCTGTTTGTAATTTTGTATGTTATGCCCTTTGATGACTTAAACAAGAATGTGTCCAAAGTACACGGATGCCCCACTCGCACTATCCTTTTCCATGTTCCATGGACCGTGAAATTAGGTAATTATCTAATTTGGCATTAAAATTAGAAAGATCATATCATAAGCAACAAGTGTACTAAGTTTCAAGTTGATTGGACTTCAGCTTCATCAAAAACTACCTTGACCAAAAACTTTAACCTGAAACTCCCACTTTCATTTTCTATGTTCAGTGGACCGTGAAATTGGGGTCAAAAGTCTAATTTGGCTTAAAAATTAGAAAGATCATCTCATAAGCAACAAGTGTACTAAGTTTCAAGTTGATTGGACTTCAGCTTCATCAAAAACTACCTTGACCAAAAACTTTAACCTGGACGGACGAACGGAACCACAGACGGACAGACGGACGAACGGAGCCACAGACCAGAAAACAAAATGCCCCTCTACTATTGTAGGTGGGGCATAAAAATTGAAATGATCACTCTTTATGAACTCAACCTATTTCACACTTTTTGGATTTGAATGAAATTCGTATGCAAGTATTTACTTAAATAAATGTTCATTATTATATTTCAGGCTGACCACACACTGCCAGGGTTTGTATATGATACAATTAGAGGTATGCTGAGGAAAGCTGAAATGACAGATAAAGTAGATATGTGTGAAACATTACTGAGACTAGGAGGCACTCAAGATAGTGATGGTATGATTTCAAATTTCAAATTGTATTTACTCTAAAAAGAGGCTGAAAATGGATTTTTTTATAGCTAATTAAAATCATTTTAAATCAAATGGTCTGCAACTTTTTCATGATAACTGATGAGACATAGTCTGATTTCCCAAGTTATTTCATGTTCAAGCAAGCTAACTTCAGCTGAAGTTAAACAAATTATAAATATGAATATACTCACATTTGATCTTTGTTACGATTATTTTCTGAAAGTACTCTTGTTAAACTAGATGCTTTGTCAGTGTATACATACAAAATGTATCATATTACTAGGACAATTTTGTATAAATTATATACCAATAAGAATTAGAATTAGAAAAAGTATTTTAAGTAAATTAATCTTTGAAATCTGAATATTTGCAGAACTTAAATTATATCGCCCAGAAAAGACATTTCAAGACTTAAGCAGATGTGCTTCTGGTTTGAAAATGATTCTTGGTAGGATACCAGATCAAATTTATGACAGAAAACAGTTTTTAGAAACAATAAAGTAAGTACATCTTGTATTTGCAGATAAATAATTATAGTCTAAGTGACACTAACTTTTTATAACGACTTAATGTTGATGGTTTTGAAAATTGATATGGTCTACTTTATTTGGATCAGAATTTGGTACTTTTATTGTTGAAATGCAGTGGCGGATCCAGCCATTTTAAAAAAGGGGGGTTCCCAACCCAGAGTAAAGGGGGGGTTCCAACTATATGCTCCCATTCAAATGCATTGATCGGCCAAAAAAAAGGGGGGTTCCAACCCCCGGAACTCCCTCCTGGATCTGCCACTGAGATGTTATCTCTGCTTATATCATAAATTATTAAATATATCATAATTAAAATCAGTTACAATTCCTACTCTTTAACCATATCTATTCTTATTGTCTAAACAAGACTTTTAGAGTAATAGAATGTATGTGTTGTTATTATGCCTCATTTACGGGCATTATGTTTTCTGGTCTGTTCGTCAGTTCGTTCGTCCTTTCTTCTGTCCCACTTCAGGTTAGTGTGTTTGGTCCTTCAGGTTTAAAGTTTTTGGTCAAGGGTTTTTGATGAAGTTGAAGTCCAATTAACTTATAACTTAGTACACAGGTTCCCTATGATATGGTTTTTCTTATTATAAATTTTCAATGCCACATTAGATTTTTTACCCCAATTTCATGGTCCACTGGACATAGAAATTATGATAGTGGGAGTGGGGTATCCTAGTACTATGGACACATTCTTGTTCTCTAATACATCTACATCTGATGTGTGACAAAACTTTTCAAATAAATTAACAGGCTGTGTCCTGTGATATAATGATGTGTCAGTGGCGGATCTAGAAATTTTCATAAGTGGGGGCCCACTAACTATCTAAGAGGGTCATGCTTCAGTGATTCTCTATATAATCAAATAAATTTTTCTTAGAAAAAGGGGGGTGTAGACCCCCTCCCTAAATTTGTCTCTATGTGTTATGGTCAGTAGATTATTAAACCTTTTGTAATATTTTACAGAGAAATAGCTAGTTCAATCAAACTGTTACTAGATGCCTTCAACAAAGTGATAGAAGATGTTCCTTCTAGTGACAGTGGGAGTAAACAGGTATTATGATAGAGCTTACTAACAAGTTAACCTATGTTATATAAATTTTATAATTACACCCTGTGGGTGTATACTGTTTTACCTCTGTATGTCCGTCCTTCCATCCCATGATTATCTTTTGTCACATCTTTGTTAGGAAGTAAATCATAAGGATTCTGAAATGTTCTATCAGGATTTATATAAGTTAGCTATACTGTGTGATGTGTTTTCAGATTCATCACTCAACAACTTCCTGGGTGGGCAGGGGTTATTATCAGATAGCAGTCTCTTGCAGTTCCACTTGTTTTACCTATCTTAAACCAGGATGAGATGTTCTGTTGATGATATTTTTGGAACCTTTATTATAATTGATCTGGTATTCAAAGCTATGAAATAGATTTTTGGCAGTTTTGATATAATTTATTGTCCTCAACTTTAGAAAGCTGCCTTTAGTTTTCTTTACGCTATAAAGTTTTGTCATCATTGAAAAATACCATGGATTAAATAATGTCACTGGTTAAAACTGTTTATTCATACATATGATACTTAAAGACGGTTTTCCCAGTTACGGGTAAAGATTTATCTCCTCGAATATAATTTTTTTTCATTTTGATAACATAATTTCTAATTTCTTATTGTTCTTGTGAATATAAATGAAAAACAAATTTCAAACATTGAAAATTGTATATAAAGATTAATTTGTTTGTAGATCTTAGAAGACAGGAAAAAAGAATTTGTAAGATATTCGAAGAAATTTAGTAACATGTTGAAGGAGTTTTTCAGAGATAGCAGTCAGTAAGTACATTTATATTAATCAGAAACCATTTTTTTCTAGCATTTTGTCTACTCTAATTTCAAGTTTGTAGGTATTTGAGCATATTACAAAGGCACCTATAGCATTGTTTATAAGCCAGTATTCTTCATGGTAAAATCAATATAAATTCAAGTCCCCCTGAATTATTTCTTAACTCTCTTTTACAGGACTTGTACTCGAAAATATCAGGCAATGATGTCAGATATCAGTGCAGCAAGGTCACATGCTCAAGTCTATTCTCATTAATTAATCAATGAAATGCACACAACTTCATTCAAACAATCAAACAACAGTCTAATCATTTTGTATGTGCAAAAGTAGTTTTTCTTTTCATTTTTCTTCATATTCTCAAACAATATGATATTCTTGCTGATAAAAAACAAATATGTCATTAATCTATATGTATTAAATTACCAAATGTCATACATAACTGCCAAAATTATGATAAAAAAAAACCTACATATATATATATAGACGAGTTGTATATACATTATGTACACAGCCATGTATCACCATCATTGATGGCGATCCGATGGATACATCTGTTGTAGAGTTGTCACTGACTCAGACGTACTTATATATATATATATATATATACAACTCGTCTAAACATCAACCCAACAATGTTAGATCTGTAAATTTGCTTTCGCAAATTTTTGGTTCTTCCCTCGCCGGGATTCGAACCCATGCTACTGTGATATCGTGGCACCAAATCGCCTGCACTGCAGCCGTCCCGCTAGACCACACGACCACCTGGGCTCTACAATAATAGAGCTTTCGCTGGCCGTGTGTTACCTTTCCTCGTCAGTTTTAATCTAGCGGCGTACTACAGTACATGATATATAAGGCATGAAGATGTTATTGTTATAGATCAGCTAAATTATCTATAGTAAAGGATCCTACAAATTAATGTAATATACAGTCACAGAAAATTATTATATTTATATTCGCAAATTTACAGATCTAACATTGTTGGGTTGATGTTTAGACGAGTTGTATATACATTATGTACACAGCCATGTATCACCATCATTGATGACGATCCGATGGATACATCTGTTGTAGAGTTGTCACTGACTCAGACATACTTATAAATATAATTATTTATCCGGAGTTGTAATCCGGAGTTGTAATAATGAACACAGAAGATTATAAATTAGAGGTAGAAAAGGAATTAGATAACAACGATACGTACAAAGCAATAGATAAGGATCTAACACAGAAAAATGAAAATAAAGTAAAAAAACTCATAGAAAATTTATGTAAAAGAGAAATAATAGACAAAGACATGAAAAAATATCTCTTACCGAAAGGAACATGTCCCGGAAAGGTACAAGCCAATCCGAAATTACACAAAAAAAATCACCCAGTTAGAACAATTATTAATGGGCGGAACCATCCCACAGAAAAAATCGCGGAAATAGTCGAAAACGAGCTTTCGGAGAATGTTCGAAACTTGCCCACCTATATCAAAGACACAACAGATTTTTTAAACAAATTAAATGCAATACAACAGCCTTTACCAGACAACGCAATAATGTTTTGTTTAGATGTAACTAAATTATATCCAAGCGTACCAAGAAAAGAAGCACGAGAAGCATGCAAATCAGCACTAGAAAATCAAACTAACACATCAATCCCAACTGAAGATGTTCTTAAAATGATGGATTTAGTCATTGAAAACAATAATTTTAGCTTCAACGGAAAACACTTTTTACAAACCGAAGGAACAGCTATTGGTTCCCATCTAGGCATGAATTATGCTTGCACCTACCTCGGACAATGGGAAGAAAATTTATTTCAAAACAGCAATTTACAACCATTTTCATATTGGAGATATGTTGATGACATCTGGGGAATATGGGAACATGGTTTAGATAAACTAAAAGAATTTCACGAAATGTCAAACAGTTTGCATCCGCGAATTAAAACAGAAATGCGTTACTCAACTGAAAAAATTGAATTCCTTGATGTGTTTGTACACATAGAAAACGGACAACTTAAAACAGATCTTTATACGAAATCAACAGATAACCAGTACTTACATGTGTCGTCGAGCCATCCAAACTCCGTAAAAAATGCTATACCGTATGGACTCGGTATACGTGTCAAAAGAATTTGCTCAACAGAAGAAAATTACAAAACAAGAAGAGAAGAAATAAAAACGCACCTAAGAAAACGTGGATACAATAACTCGTCAACTGAAGTTCAATTGAAAAAAGTCGACAATTTAAACCGAGAAGATCTATTACAGTACAAACCGAAGAAAGAAAACAACAGGGTACCTTTAGTAATTACTTTTTCCAAAGCGCTTCCAAATGTACATTCAATTCTTAGAAAAAATCTTAAAATTCTCCATCAATCTGAAAGACTAAAGAAAATATTCTCCGATTCGCCTATCGTGGCATTTAAACGTGATAACAACATAAAAGACATCTTAGTGCACAAAAAGCATAATTTACTATTTTATAAACAAACTAATGGATGTGGACCATGTGGTAAACATTGTGCATTATGCTCACATATAAATGAAACCAAGGTATTTTGTGACAACACCGGCAAAGAATATACCATTCAGGGACAAATAAATTGTAAAACCGTAGGCGTAGTATATGCAATTAATTGTACAAAATGTGAAAAAGTTATATATGTAGGACAAACGGGTGATACACTATATCAACAAATGCTATTGAACTTTTCAAAAATAAGAACACAGAAAACAGAAGATCCAGTAGCCAACCATTTCATTCAGAACAATCATTCAATGACAAATTTAAAAGTTACCGCCATAGAAAGAGTATTTGGGACAGAAACTTACAGAAAAACCAAAGAAGCCTTTTGGATAAAAAAATTAAAAACTTTAGAACCTGAAGGACTCAACACAATGTATGAACGATAATAAAAATATTTATATTAAAAAAGCGAAAAACGCGGCAAATGAACGTCATAGAAGTTATTATAACGTAATGTATCCAAGCAATGTAATTGTTGTTTCAATGTTGTCATTTATTCCAATGAAGAAGGCCGTAATGGCCGAAACGTATGGGAATTTGTGTTATAGTTTTTATTATATATATATATAAAAGTGTGGTGAGGGGTATGGTCTATGGTGGACATTTAATGTTGTTTGAAGCTGTTTTATTAATAATTCAATTTTGCTTTCAGGAAACAGAATGTTTTCCTGAGTGCCAACTTCCTTATATACCAGACCAACGTTATTCTACGAACAGTTAAACAAGAATGTTGTTGATACTAAATATTGGTTAGTCAAAAAACTAAAGTACAAAAAAATATGCAGAAAAATTTAAAAACCAAAAACTTTTGAGGACGTTTTTGTTTGTTCGTACACTTGTTAGTGATGACACCTTAAATTGAGTATGACCAAACATGTTTCAGAACATTTCTCAATCATTTTTTTGTTGTTGTCTTTATTATGTTGGACAAACTAGCATTGTTAATTATTTTATTTCAGCATTATGTACCTACTACTATGTAATACTTCAGGCTGTTTTAAAAGTGTTCAAACTATATTAGGGGTCTGACCATAAATTTCTTGTGAATCAAAGTTGCTGAATTTATGACTGGGTTCTATTTTTAGGAAAGTTTTCTGATCACTTATTATGTAGTCATAATTTTTTTGTAACATCTAAAAGACAGAGATGGGTGTTCTATATTTTTTTCTAAAGATAGAAATAATAGTGAGATTCAGCAGATTCCTTCAAGGACTACATCTATAAGAAAAGAACTCTTAAATTTTGGAGTATGATATAAATATATATATTCTGTTATTTCAATATCAAAATATTTTACACTACCATCTGATAAGTGTTGTGAGTGTAATATTTCTATCAAGAACCAGTAAAATAATTGTAATTTTACTGTAAACATAGTGTATGGTCTGATGTTTGATGGGAAGAAACACTTTTATATGGGGTTGTGTTTCAATTGTTGATTAATGCAATATATCTTTTTGTTATTATTTGTGTAATATGATAAAATACAACCTTTTGGTTTATTCTAGTTCATGAATGTGTTTTAACATGTAAGGGTAAGTGATGTTAACAGTGGTAAAAATGCAGAAACGCAATGACATTGTGAAAAATTACTGGTACTATGTATATACCAATATACATATTTTAAATAGTCTATATATACTTAATTTGCAATATGAAACATTAATACATGTACAAATGTATATGTATATAATTCTTGTTGACTCATATGCTGATGTTTTTTTCTTCATTATTTTCATTTATAAGTAATTGATAAAATTATGGGCAATATGAAGATTACATTGTACTTTCAGTAAAAGATATGCTGAACTAAGATTATTTTTTAGGTAAAGATTGCATGAAATGCAATCAAAACCTTATGGGACTGACTTAATATCTAAATGTTCCAAGGCTTATCACTAGCTTTTTTGATACACAAAATATAGTGCATTGATCATAACATTCTATACATCTTATCCATGAACATTTCTAGAAATTTATCAATGTAATATATGTTCAGTTATTCGAAGCACAAAATGATGTTACACCTGTCAAGAAAATTACATAACTTTTGCAAGGTGCAGGAATCTAATATCTGTTCTAAACATAGAATGATGTCATTGTTAAAATCATCTTAAAAAATTTGGAGTTGCCTAGTATTACTGTTAAATCAACAACAACCAATGCAATGTTAAATTTTACTTCACACTGATAAATTGAAGCAATCTTTACCGTCTAGTGGCTACAAGCACTTTAAGTTAATCTTTTTGGCAAAAGCTTTAAATGACTTTGAAAACATGGAAATCAGTAGCATGGTCAATGAATTAACTATTTACAAAATCTTATTACATTTGTACTATCTTTCTATGGTAAGCAGAGGAGGAATTATTGCTGTTGAACAATATTTAAAAACATCATTTACTGTCATTTTTTTTAATAAGAACAAAAGACTAATGAGTTAATTAGTTGAAAAGTTATCTTTGCTATCATTATTTTCTATTATTGGTACATCGAATATTTTGTATTAAGTTATTGTTATTTTCATTTTTATGCTTTCTCAGTATAAACCATTCACATGTTAACCAGTTCGTTGTCTTGCAACTTGTCAGTTAAATTTGAATTTTATCAAAAGATATTGAAAACTTTTTAGGTGTTGAATTCAATATTCTTATAACAAGGTGGCTCACTGTAACCAGCAATTTAGTTTCAACAATTTTCAATTTTTTTAAAACTTGAATACAATTGATAGTTTATACCACATTCAGAAGAGATTATTTTTTTAATTTCATAATCTTAATTTATGAATACTAGTACATGGTTGTAATGTTTTTGTTTAAATCAAATTTTTATCATTTCTGTTCACAATGTTTTTTTGTTTTTTTTTATTTATGCCTTAAATCAAAGACAATAGGTGTTCACAATTTTTTTTTTTGGAACAACAAACTTTTATATTATATTGCAATATAGTCTTTTATAATTTATATTAAATAATTTATATATTATGAGTATATGTTTGTGCATTGTACTGAAAATTGATACATTAGATTTAAAATAAATTGAAATATTTTTTGAAATGTGTCTTTTACTGTCTCCACCTGCCATAATACTACCTCAAATCACCAACATCTCACTTTCTGTTACCATCCTGCCAAGATGTTTTCTGTATACTTTTTATGCCCCAATTAAGGGGCATTATGTTTTTCAGACTGTGCGTTCATTCATCTGACCATCTGTCTGTCCTGCTTCAGGTTTATTTTTTTGATCAAGATAGTTTTTGATGAAGTTGAAGTCTTGGAAGTAAGTACACATGTTCCCTATAGTATGATCTTTCTAGTTTAAAGCCAAATTAGAGTTTTGATCCCAATTTCATGGTCCACTGAACAAATAGAATTATAGTGTGAGTGGGGCATCCATGTTCTATGGACACATTCTTGTTATTACTTCTTTCTGTAGTCACCTCTCTAAATCTGTCATCCATCATCTTTTTTTTTGTTTGCAAAATCAATATTCTGACTCCAACTTTCATGAGTACTACAACAAGAATGTGTCCTCAGTACACGAATGCCCCACTCGCACTATCATTTTCTATGTTCAGTGGACCGTAAAATTGGGGTAAAAACTCTAATTTGGCATTATAATTAGAAAGATCATATCATAGGGAACAGGTGTACTAAGTTTGAAGTCGATTGGACTTCAACTTCATCAAAAACTACCTTGTCCAAAAACTTTTAACCTGAAGCAGGACAGACGGAGGAATGAACTCAAAGAAAAACAATTATTCAGACGTTCCTATGAACAACCGAAGATATAAAAATAAAAGATATAGACAGTGTACGAATTGTAGAAAAAGAGGACACACAAGAGAGTTCTGTTGGAGTAAGACACATTCAAACGATCAGAACATTTCAAATCAGACGGTACCAGATGAGAACACCACCCAGAATAGTGGTGGTACCGTCCAGCAGTTAAACAACAACCGGTCGGAGCAATAGGCCCTGCTCCGACCGACGGTAACTGGTGGCCTAGCAGAAGTTTAAAGGAGTGTACCTTGGGTAAACATAGGACGTCACGTTCCACTCAAACTGAAAGGGGTGATATGGAGATTGACTTGGATCACTTATTAGACCAAGATTTAACTCCAGAGTATCACATAACACCTAAGCGGTTGAGTGATGGTGCGTTTGTTATCTGCGAGAGGAACACATAGACAACGAATTATTGTCAGATAATATTGGACAAAATGACGTACGTAGCTGTGTTAACGAAAATATAAGGAAAGGTCGGTATGATGGTAGAAAGTAAATAGAAGGACCAGCAATTACTTGCAAGATCGATACCGGTGCAAGACATACTTTCATAACAAAAGACAGCTACCGAAATATTTTGCCTGATAGTAGACCTATGCTAGGACCATTAGATACCAGGTTCATCACAACTATTGGTGATGATTTAAAAGTGTTAAGAACTGCAGCTGTTATGACATAATCATGTGATGAATTGTGTGTTCAATTTCCAATTATTGTTTCAGGAGTAATAAATCATTTACTTGGTGAAAGTATTATCCAATCCATTCGATGTGAAAGGAACTGGGATTCCTTATTTTAAGAAATATGAGGCAGAAATATTCCATTTCATGACAAAATATGGACTACTAGTATCTTAATTCTTCTCAAGGTATGGTACATGTAAGTTTGTTTTACCCAACCAGTAAAGATATTATGTTGTTCAAAGGAACACATATTGCTGTGTTTGTACCAGTTTTGAATATCGGCAATTCTGTTGAGGTAGAAGATGAAAATGAAGATGTTTGTTGTATTGTTGAGCATCGTAATTCGTCTAATAGTTTGTTTCCTCAATGTATGGAAAAGATGTACCAAAGCGGTATACAGAATCTTTCAATTTAAGAAGCCGATGAATTTAAAAGGGTATTGCTGCAAAATTGTTGTGTGTTTGCTGACCCTGATGGAGAAACTGGACATATATTGTTGGGAATGCATGAAATCATACCGGAGAAACAGATACCAATCAAGGAACTGTAGGACCATTCTTTATATAAATCATTGGGACCGCTGAACATTTTTTTATGAATGAAAAATTGAAACCGCCTGACAATTCTGAGAAAAAAATATTGGAACCACCAGACAATTCTTCAAAATAAAACATTGGAACCTCTTGGAAATAATTTTAATAAAACATTGAATACAAGGTTCGTCACAGCTAATGTTGGTGATTTGAAAGTGAAGTTAGGAACTGCTATCATAACTTTATTATGCATGTTGAAGTGAACATATAACATTGACTTGCATTGAGTTGAACTACATTGATTGTGTTTTTAGATATATATATGTAACTGTACATTGAGAAGCCTAGTTTTGTTTAATACGACATTGAAATAGGAATTTCAATTGCTAGTTGGGGGGATTGTAGCGATTTTAGTTTGACTGTATAAATTATTATTATGTAAGATGTCTTTCTTTTAGATACTTTTGGGTTAAAATAAATTTCTATAGCGCAATGCCCAGTATTTTATTTACCTGAACGGTATCTATAATTCATTTAAATTCACCGCCTGGTATCTTAAGAACCGCCCGGTACCCCATCTTTGAAACTGTCAGGGTACCGCCCGGTAGACAATCTTTAGAACCGTTGAGGTACCGCCCGGTAGACAATCTTTAGAACCGTTGAGGTACCGCCCGGTACCCCATCTTTGGAACCGTCGGGGTACCGCCTGTATTTATGTATATAAGGGGATGCGAGAGAGATCAGAGAGTGTGATAATATAGGAAGAGATAGAATTGATATTGTTAGTTAGAAGTGTTGAGATTAATATTGTTTTAGTGAATTAGGATTACTGTTCAACTGTTTTATTATGTTAAACTGATATACATTTAACAGATTACATAGTGATTTGATTTGAAACTTTGTGTTGTGGTTTGTTTTCTTTGTGCCATTTGAGAATGGATTTTACGTAATTTACGCTACCAAAATAACACATCGACAAACACGAATCCATACAAAAACGACAACGCTACAGTATTGTATTGTGGTAATTATTTTTATTTTTGTCTTTCATTTTTGCTTGATATGTGCTTTGTCTATATGCCCTTTTGTGTTTCTTTGTTACATATTTGTTTGTTTTTAAAGTGATTAAGATTACAACACAATGTTGACAGTTGTACCCGGCCTATTTTGACATTTTTATACGACCGCAAAAAAATATTGCGGTCGGATATTGGTATCACGTCGTCGTCCGAAGACACTTAGTTTCCGGACAACAACTTTAGTCAAAGTGAAAGGATCTCTAATGAAATTTACACACAAGATTTGAAACCACAACAGGAAGGTTGGGCCTAAAAAGCGGTCCAAATAAGTATTTTCTAGTTTCCAGACAATAACTTGTGTGTAAGTGTATGGACATTTCTGAAATTTACAAGGTTCCATACCAAAAAAGGAAGTTTGGGATTAATTTTGGGGTTATGGCACTAACTGTTTAGGAATAAGGGGCCGAAAAAGACCGAAAGCAATATTTTTCTAATACTTTGTATAAATTGCTTATTTCTTGACCAATTTCAATGGAGTTTTATTCTTGAATTTTTTGGGTTTTTTTTATATGTTGAATCTAAACATGTATTTTTAGATTTTTGATTATGGGCGCAGTTTTCAAGTTAGTCATAATCGGGGTCTAAAATTAAACTTGGTTTGATTTCAACAAAAGACCAAAGATACCAGAGGGACAGTCAAACTCATAAATCGAAAATAATCTGACAATGTCATGGCTAAAAATGAAAAAGACAAACAGACAAACAATAGTACACATGACACAACATAGAAAACTAAAATATAAGCAACACGAACCCCACCAAAAACTAGGGGTGATCTCAGGTGCTCCGGAAGGGTAAGCAGATCCTGCTCCACATGTGGCACCCGTCGTGTTGCTTATGTGATAACAAATCCGGTAAATAGTCTAATTCGGGTTATTCCATAACGGTCAACCAACTCGTGATGGCGTCCGTAAAATTTACGAAGGGATGATTTCCACTTCATCATTTGGAAGTCTTGGTTTGATAGCTTCCTTGTGAGCAGCAACCCTCTATCAAGAAAATCATGATAGGAAATGCAAGCATGGGACTATCGTATCAATTGGGAGATATATACCCCGTATGCAGGTGCTGCTGGAATGTTGCTACTTAGAAATGGAACGTTCACAATTGGAAAGCTGAAATCATCCGCTCTTTTGTCGTAAAGTTTTGTTTTCAACCGACCATCATTGTCAATTTCTAGATGTAAGTCAAGATATGAGGTCGACTTAACTGTGTATGTAGTATCCTTTATCTCTAGTTCGATGGGATACATGCGTTCAACATAGCCACCAAATTTTGAATTATTTAGTGAAAGAACATTATCTATATAGCGGAAAGTAGAGTTAAAGGATATTGCTAACTTCTTATCTTTCTTCCTAACCGTATCTTTAGATTATTAATTTTTGGTCCAGTTTTCAAATTGGTTTACATAAGGTCCAAAGGGTCCAATATAAAACTTAGTTTGATCTTAAAAAAAAAAATGAATTCTTGGGGTTCTTTGATATGCTGAATCTAAACATGTATTTACATTTTTGATTTTGATTTTGCCCAGTTTTCTAGTTGGTCGAAATCGGGGTCCAAAATTAAACTTTGCTTCAACAATTTTTTTTTTATTTCAACAAAAATTGAATATATGGGGTTCTTTGATATGCTGAATCTAACCACGTGTTTAGATTTGGGATATTGGACATAATAGGTAAAATATTTTTTAAGTTCTTAGACCACATGCATTCTGTGTCAGAAACCTATGCTGTGTCAAATATTTAATCACAATCCAAATTCAGAGATGCACCAAGCTTGAATGTTGTGTCCATACTTGCCCCAAATGTTCATGGTCATGCAGCCTGCAGAGAATTTTTATTATATATAATATTCGTGTGTTTTGTTCACACATCGTTTTCAATATAATGGAATAATAGCAAGAGGTTGAACTAGCTATTTAACCGGTTTAATTCACCATTTTCTACATAAGAGAAAAATGCCTTTACCAACTGCCAAGTCAGGCACATGACAGTTGTTATCCATTCGTTTAATTTATTTGATCTTTTGATTTTGCCATATTATAAGAGGGACTTTCCGTTTTAAATTTTCCTCGGATTTCGGTATTTTTATGATTTTACTTTTTTCTATGTATTTTGCATTGGCGTTTGTTTTTGATGCACTTAAAGTGATTTTGTTCTGTTGTTTTCCTCTTACAGATTATGTGTTTCCTTTGGTTTTAGTTTGTATCCCGGATTTGTTTTTTTCTCAATCAATTGATGATTTTTTTAACAGCGGTATACTACTGTTGCCTTTATTTAACAAAATTTGAATTGTTCGATACATAGGATTTTTTTATCGCAGTAATAGATTATCTAAGCTTTCAACTTTGTACTTTATTTGCATTATCATTTAATCTTTGTTGCTTGAGTTGTTTTTTTTTTTTGACAAAACGCGTGTCTGTCGTACTAAATTACAGGCCTGGTATCTTTGATGAGTCTGTTTTCTATATTTCGATGGTGAAGCTAAAAGATATTTCTATTATTCATTGATAATCTCATGTAACGGAAGTTAAGTTCTCAAGATTAACATAATGCTAGTGTTGGGTAACAATGTTATAAGACCTTTTAGCTTTAAGGTCTTACAAATCGTCCACTGACAAAAAATGAATGCATTTCCAGAATAGAAAATGGTCTGCACTTGTGAGATTTAATTTCTGTTTACACCCCCCAAAAAAAACAGTTCAAGTTTCACTTTCCATCATAGATTTTGGTCGTAGATATAAATCTTTGGTTAACATATGATATATGACTGCTGCTGATTTGGTTTTATTGTACACCTTATTTCCATGCGATGTTTCTAAATCTGTAGCCATTTTACCACAGACTCTTGATAAAATCTGAAGAAAATTGTCGAAGTTGGTATCCAATAACTCCTCAAACACAGTAAACAAACAGTACATAAGCCATCCTCCTTTACCCTTATTAGACCAACCAAGTTTCCCTGTAAAAACAAAATGAGCATCATTTTGCTTGTGTCAGCAAAGATATATAAAAAAAATTGTACTATATGCCTCCGGTGTTTGAATATTTTTTAATCAAACAAAAATGATCCTAGGAAGATAAAACTATAGATCTAAAATCTTTTCGGATGACATGAATATCAATTATATGGTCATTTTAATAAATTTCCTGTTGACAAAACTTTAAATTTGCGAAAAACTAAGGATTTTCTTATCCCAGATATAGATTACCTTAGCCGTATTTGGCACAACTATTTTGAATTTCGGGCCATTAATGCTCTTTAACTTTGTTCTTGTTTGGGTTTATAACTATTTTATTCTGAGCGTCACTGATGAGTCTTATGTAGATGAAACGCGCGTCTGACGTTTTAAATTATAATCCTGGTACCTTTGATAACTATACGGTATATTTTGCAAATTGATTTAACCGGTGTTTTTACAGTTATCTTTTATTGAAATTGGTTGTTGGTGTGAAGTTTGATTTCCTAGTAGCTACAATTTGATGTAGTATAAAAGAAGTATTATCTTTTAAAAAAAAATGTCCCTGCTAAATATGATTATTATATACTAAAATCGTAAGAAGTGTGCAACTAGGATTTGTTAGCAAATATAAGTAACGTGCCACAGTAACGTACAATTTGATACATAATTTTGAATCGTGTCAGACGATGAATGGATAAGCCTGGGAATTTTTTTGGAATATATTGAACCTGTTATATTATTTACATGCATAATCCGAATTTTAAAAAAAAATCCATAGAAACTTGACATATCTGTTAATCATGTTACAGTTTTCTCCAAAGACACATGTTGCAAGACAACTGTACACAAAACAATTTTGAATTTAAGTATCGTTTTCGGTTGTTATGTAATGTCCAATTGTAGACCGTTCTATTCTAATCAAGACATTTTTTGACGATCTTCAAACGACAAAACGACAAAAGTTGTAGTTGCTGTTCTATAAATATTTTTTTTTAAGATAATGTTTTTTCAATAACACTGTCAACACTGGAATACAAATTACCTGATGAACTTGAAAACATAACTAGATAATCCTCGTAGCATGGAATAAGACAAAAATCTACAGGTTCAATTGGTTTACAGTTAGACAGATTGTTTTCCTCCTCTTCATGTCGGCCATGCGTATCAGCCAATGTTTCTTTCGTTTTTTCAGGAACTTTATCAATATCAACTTGATCTTGTACTAAGTCAATTGTATATCCTTCGTCTACTTCACTTTTAGGAGCGATGTCGAAAATACTTCTACAAGCCTTCAAGAATAAACAATACAATGTCTTACAGTGTCTTGAAATCAAAATAATGAGATTTTCTATTGTTTCGTTATTATAATTAAACAAATTTCAGGAGAAACACTTTTTACAGAGGAAAATAAGTGCGGTTGAATAAAATTCACAATTAAAATAGTAACAAAAATAGTGATTTAAAGGAAAGCGTGAAAGAAATACTTGTCTCGTAATCAGTATTTTATATTTGTGAAATTAAATATGTTCCATACCTGAATGAAAAACATTCTAGGTTTTCCTTGCAGATTTGGACAATTCTCGTCGTTAAACAATTTAAGAATTGTATCAGTAGGAATTATATTGTCTTCTGTATAGAGTACATGATGTCTTGGCTGTGGTGAGGTTTCGCTACTTGAAGCAATGGGTATTTCTGCCCCATGAGAACTTATCACACATGCCAAGCAATCGCAGTTATTTTCTATCTGACGATTTATTGCTAAAAGTAAAGAACAAAATTAGAAAGTAAAGGAGATTTAAAATCCAGCAAAACAAAGTTTTCTATTCTTTACTCTGAAACTGTATTATCAGGATCATATGACGCCATGGATTGTACGCTTTATAGTAAATTAAATAAATGACAAAGTGGATCGATAGCTGTTCGTGTGTAACACATTTTCGTCCTTTTGTTTGCTGTATCAGCAATTTCTTTGTGTACTGTTGCTGAATTTGAAAAAAAAACTTAAATTATTTTTACAAATAAAACCCTAAGTTTTTTTTTATATTGGATTCACGAACTCCAGTCATTTTCGTCGTTTCTCGGTTTTTCTTTTGCGTATGGTATTTTCTTTGTTTCGTCGACTTATGCGTTTTTATCGTCGTTTTGGATTGTTAAAGCACATTTTCACACTATTTAGAACTACTTAATAGCGATATCAATGTCCTATGTTTTGTTTGCTTCAATTTGATGTTAGATGTTTCCAATTGTAAATGTCGAGTTTTGTATATCTACAAAAGGGTTTTTCATAACTCATCATAAAAAATCTGATTAATATTTTGATCCATACTAACTCGCGTGTTAGTATATATATATAAACAAGTCTAAATTGAAAACGACGTTCAAACCTAAGATTGCGTTGGATAAAAATCGCAATTTTTATACGTGTGCATGTAAAACAAATTTCGTTGTAGAAGGGTCTAAATACAGCACAAACAACATTTTCCAAAAGACCAAAAAAGTGAAAAAGTATATTTAAAGAAAACGCATTTGACTAACAGGTCGAACAATTGATGTTATATATATATATATATATATATATATATATATATATATATATATATATATATATATATATATATGTGTGTGTGTATGAGTATTACGAAATCAGAGAACTATAATTTGAATAGATATTCATCCTAAAACACTCTCTAAGATTTCCATAAAACGTCTAAGGAATCTTTCTGACACCATATATCTTTCAATGTCATTTTTTTATTTGAAATCATTGTGAGGTTTTACATAGCACAACGTGGACTATCTTTTCTAAATACTAAGGATTTTATTATCCCAGGCATATATAACCTTAGCCGTATTTGGCACCACTTTTTAGAATTTTGGGTCACCAATGATCTTCAACTTTGTACTTATTTGGCTTTCTTAACTGTTTTGATCTGATCGTCACTGGTGGGTCTAATGTAGGCGAAACGCACGTATGGTGTATTAAATTACAAGCCTGGTACCTTTGATAACTATTAGCATGTCGAAATGTCCTAATGTAATGTTTATTTGTGTATTTCTTTGTCATGAATGTTCTTGCATTTATGCGTACTGTACTCCTGTCATGTAATGTTGTCATTTTAATGTTATATTTAACATTGCCATAAAAGCACGAGGTTTGGCTAGCCGCAAAACCAGGTTCAACCCACCACTTTTTTTTCTAAACATGTCCTGTACCAAGTCAGGAAAATGGCCATTGTTTTATTATAGTTCGTTTCTGTGGGTGTAACATTTCAGTGTTGTGTTTCTGTTGTGTCGTAGTTCTCCTCTTATATTTGATGTGTTTCCCTCAGTTTTAGTTTGTAACCCGGATTTGTTTTTTTCTCAGTCGATTTATGAATTTCGAACAGCGGTATACTACTGTTGCCTTTATTTATATCTTTCCAGCCGCATTAGTTATACAAACCTTGTAAATCTTCCCACAGATCACCGCTTTTTCTATTTTCTAATACAATGACTTCAAAGTCCAGCAATTCAAATAGTTTTTTCATCTTCGTTTTATCTTCATCAGCAAACCGACGCTCTGGTTGTTCAGAAATTTTAAAGGAATTGATGATCAAGATGGCAACTCTTCTATTTGAATGTTCAAACTTGAAGTCATATATGTGGCTGCATACATTATTTTTTTCATGTGGCTTTTCCTTGTTATTTGTTTTGTTAGTTTGGGATGGCATCTGTCCAGTTTTCAGCTTAAACCTATATTGATTGTACATTTAGTTAAATACAAAATATAAGTGAACGCGATACGGGGTGTAGACTATAATTAGACAGCAAACTAACGACATAAGTAACCAATAGACATCTGGAGGTCAATATACATTTCTCAACAGTAGTCGACAGTCTACAATATCTAAAATTCCAAATCGCTCCGAGAATAAAATGGCAGAAGACATGCACTGGTGAAGTTATTGATGATATCTGATATCGGCATATTAACATATGGCGATGTAAAATACTTGTATATTACTAGTATTAGTAGTATCATTAATTGTATTAGTAGGAGCAAACTACAATAATTTTAAAGATAAGAACAGATGATACGGAAGATATGCCTGAAATATTATAACACTGAGAAAACAAAGGGATCAAACAATTTATGGAACAAGGAAATCTAAATCAAAGATATGCTACATTTAAAAGGGAAATAGAACATTCACTTTAAAATATAGAAAATTTAGAAACAGAAAAACCATGCAGTTTCTCAGAAATAAAATGAAAGTTATAACAGGACTTAAATTAGGGAAAGTTGCTGCCCCAGATAGAATAATTAATGAAGTTGCCAGCAGCATTTTATTTTCAAATCTCTAATCAGAAAAAAAACAAAAGAAATTTAATGCTTGTTTTGTAGATTTAAAAAAAGCATTTGACTCTATAGAGAGACGCTTTGGATAATTTACCAGTAGCAGGCCGTAAAGTGACTAGTTTCTTCCATATCTGCTTTTGTCTCATTGGCATAAAAGAGGGGTGAAAGATACCAGAGGGACAGTCAAACTCATAGATCGAAAACAAACTGACAATGCCATGGCGAAATAATTATAAGAAAAAGACAAACAGACAAATAATAGAACACAAGACATTACATAGAAAACTAAAGACTAAGCAACACTTACCCCATCAAAAACTCGCAGGTGCTCCAGAAGGGTAAGCAGATCCTGCACCACACGTGGCACCCGTTGTGTTGCTCATATTATTACATACTCGGTAAATAGCCTATTTTGCATATACAGGTACTAACTTGATGTTTTACAACGAAGTTACTTAGAACCAATTTCGAAATTGTGTTAGCTTTGAAATAACGGTAACCTATTGTAAATAAGTAAATACCAATCTATCAGTCCTCTCATCCTCTTCTTCACACCATCAGGGGTAGATTCTGGAAAAAAAAACAATATATCATGGACAACGTGCAAACATAAGTATAACATGTGGTTGCATGCATGACATGCTTACAGTAGAAAGTGTCTTTGTGTACCAAAAGACAGAATTTTGATATAGTCAAGTAAGTGTTGTTTGTGTTAGGTTTTTTTTAACTATAACCCGAATTTATAATGGTCACTATATATATTAATAAACGCAAGTTAAGATATTGTTAATAAATAAACTCGTCATAGATACCAGGATTAAAATTTTATATATACGCCAGACGCGCGTTTCGTCTACAAAAGACTCATCAGTGACGCTCGAATAAAAAAATGTTTAAAGGCCAAATAAAGTACGATGTTGAAGAGCATTGAACACCATCTTTCAGGCACAGGTATACTTTAAGATAATGGTTTGAGGAAGAAAATATGTTCCTGATTATATTGTCCTTAGGTAACAATTCTATCTCTTGAAATATTCTGTCATAAAATCAAGCATAATAAGAATACTGGTCTTTGGAATAAAAAAGACTGATTGACAGCAATTATATATTTTTTTAATCACACTATCTTAAATAAGTCTTTGGTGTAAAGCATGAAACAAAATGTTACTCCATAATGGAACTATTTTATTACACCAAGGACTATTTCCAACATTTTTTTTATTTTTGAAAAGCATACCTCTTACTCCTCTTTGATACTGACACTGCATTTTGAATAATTTACATCATAAATTTTACTACACTTTTCCCGTCACCTCTGAATTAAGTATTATATGAACACATGCTGAAATCTATGGATCCTTAATGCTCTTCAACTTTGTACTTGTTTGAGCGTCACTAATGAGTCTTATGTAGACGAAACGCGTGTCTGGACTTCTAAATTATTATCCTGGTACCTTTGATAACTATATGCAAGGATCAATCAACATTGTTACAATATGGATATTTGAGTATTTGTATCGATTTATTAAAAGTAAATATCCAACGATATATACTTCAAAATGATAATGTGATATTTGCTTACTCTAAGAATGTCATTATCACTATTTTCATTATTGGTACATATTGTTTGAACTTATAACTGGATAATTAGTCCATTTTGTAACACGTAAAGTCAGTTATATTTTTCAAAACATATATTTTTTTAAAATTTTGGTTTCTATTTTTATAAATATTTACTATATTGATCAAATATAAATGGATCGGATCCAGAATTTTTAAAAGGGAAGGGGGAGGGGGTTGTAATTAAAAAAAAAACGGATTATAAATATTTGGATGGTTTTATGCTAAAATAAATCATATAAATAGTAAAAAAAATCATATGTATTTTTTGGCGATGAAAGGGAGTAGCGCTTCGCTCCCTGGTTCAATAAAAAAAAAAACGGTTATACAATATAGCGATAATCTAAATATAATCATATATATATATTTTATATCTTACTCTGACAAAATGTACTATAGAAAATAGTGGTACAACATGGATGAGAGCGTTGATGATTCGATTTTACTTAATTTTTCCATGATATGGTTCTTGTATCTGTTATAACTCGGTGAAAAGTAAAATCACAAAAATACTTAACTCCAAGAAAAATTCAAACGTAAAGTTCCTAGTCAAATGACAAAATCGGTGAACCACCTTCTTAGTAATAAGAATATATAAAGAGACACCATAAACGGAGTTTTTTAAAAACCTATCTGAACATTAAATACACACATTTTTTTTTTAATTTACCCGACTATGTTACATTTAAACAAACAATAGTATCTCTAATAAACGACAATTTAAATGAAAAAAAATGATCCTACCATTGATTTGACTTTCAGATTCCGAGATCTCCATTTCTCACCGACTCTTTAGTTTTGTGCCAAACAATCTTGTGACCGTCATAATTTAAGTCAAGCGATTTAAAAAAAATCCAGTTCTCAGAAGAGGCATGATACGTAGATGTAGAGTTTATCAAAGGAATCACTGATACGTGATATATAAGAAAAGAAATATGTGTACATGTACAAGCTTAAATACAGATGATTATCGCGTTGCAATATTACTAAAAGGCACAAAGGATTTTTATATTGTGTATGATAACGTATATTGGATTGTGACACTACTTACTATAATCGACGCTGGTGTTGATGAATTAGACTTTACATATGGATACTGCGTCAAAACAATGACAATTGTAAAAGTTTGAATTCTTTACAGACAGAGAAGACAATTTGAATTAAAGCTTTTGTATGAGGTCGTTGCAAGGACCTGAAAGAGGTTTATTAACTGAGCGTTGGATAAAAACCGCAATTTTAAACGGCCACATGCAAAACAAATGGGTAGAGGTGTCTATATAAATGCACAAACAACATTCTTCTTCTTCTTCTTCTTCTTCTTCTTCTTCTTCTTCTTCTTCTTCTTCTTTCCTTCCTTCTTGTTCTTGTTCTTGTTCTTGTTCTTCACAAACTCGATGCTGTCACAATATGGGGGATTGAGAAGACAATTGGAATATATATGAGGTCATTTGTGACACAAATATTCGATGCATAAACCAAAACATGATGGTATCCATACACTATTGGAATGGCCTGAAAATTTCTGTTTCAATTGCTTCCTTGTAAGCAACAACCTCCACAGCAATCATGACAATCGTAATAGGAAATTCACTGGAATATTGTATCAACAGTTATACTTGTAATAGAGGGGCAAAATATATCTGATCAGAGGAAAATTCAAACTCATAGATCGAAAATAAACTAACAACGCCATGGCTTAAAAAAACAAAAAAAAAAACAAGATAAATAATAGTAAACAAGACACAACACAGAAAACTCAAGATTAAGCACCCGTCATGTTGCTTATGTTATTATAAAACCGGTAAATAGTCTAATTCGGTACTAAGAATCAACTAATCTATCTGTCTGTAGGACTAGGATAATTCGAAAGGAGGGTAGTATAACTTACCTAATACTTCACGGTTCAGCTGCTGCTAGCTAGCAAGCTAATTAACCAAAGATAAAATACGTTACTCTAGAGCTAGCTCAAAGTGCATTGATTTTGTTGAACGAGGAATACTGCTTTCTCAAAAGTTACTAAGACAGGGCTATGAATCAATCAAATTAAGGTCATCACTCAAGAAATTTTACCTGATTTCACTCCCGGTTTTAGTGGAGTTCGTGTTGTTTCTTATTTATTATTTATAACTGTTGATGTAATGTCCTTTGGTTTTGTGAGTCTTTGTTTACTCCTTGGATTTGATTGTTATTGTCTTTAGCTACACACTCAATAGAATTACTTAGTTTGGAATGAGGAATTCTTGGGTATAGTGTAGAAAAATTAAATGTTTAATACTATTGCAAGATGAAAGAGCCTGAGATTCTTATATTGTATTTAATACTCTTAACGATCTTTGGAAATTTTAATATCCACATTTGATTCACGCCACCTCTAAAATATGCAGTTTCACAATAACTATGAATTGATTGCTTGGAAGACCCATCAATATACTTTTGTTTGTAAGGACACTTGCGTAGCTGAGGTATCCAATACAGTAATAGAAGATCAAGTTCTTTGGTTGAAATTACAAAGGAACATAGAACAGAACTACGATTATCCAGGATTTCCTCTTTAGTAAGTGTACCAAAATCATTTATCAAGCAGTTTGTGTAATGCGATTTACATACAGATACGATGTCGTTTGTGGTTTTGTTTGTGGGAACAACAGTAACTTTGTCATCAAGGTAGGACAACTGTTTTTTAACGATTGATTTAGCATGGGTATTGATAGATCCATTCAGTTTTCCAATTCTAATAAGATGCGTTCAACATAACCACTATAGTTTGAATAACTTAGTGAAAGGACATCATCTGTAAAGCAGAACTTGAAAATCAACATGTTTTCAATCTACATGAGAGGTTCCTTCATAAGTCAACTCGTGTGGAAAAAACAAGTCGACAAGAGGAGTACAGTTGGTTCAGAAATATGACAGTTGCTATCCATCCGTTTGATGTATTTGATATTTTGATTTTGCCATTTGATTTATCATTAGGAACTTTCCGTTTTAAATTTTCCCTGGAGTTGGGTATGTTTTTGTTTTTTTACTTTTTCCCATGGGAATGCCGATTGTTTGTTGAAAACACGTTCTCCAAACATAACAAATATGATGTCAATCAAGAAATCAAAAATCATTATAATGTCAGTTCAGTCCAAGAAATAGGTATTTGATAGAGTGGTTTTTACAATGTACAGTATACCCCGATACATAGATATAGGAAGATGTGGTGTGAGTGCCAATGAGACAACTCTCCATCCATATAACAATTTAGAAAGTAAACCATTATAGGTCAATGTTCATGCATATCATTTAAGATGTAGATTAAAACGTAAATTTCCATCATCGCATTAGGAAAAGCATGAGTTTTTGATTCATAAAAACAAGTTCAAAAAACAATAAACAAAGTTGTTATTGGTCTGTGTCTCTCCTCTGACCAAAAGAGTTACCCTTGACAAAACATGATCATTTGTATAACACTACTCCGGAACATTTCCCGGTTTTTTTAAACGACATGCTCTTTTCAGGGTCGGATCCAGAATTTATGAAAAAGGGGGATTCTTTAAAATAGATTATTTATTTTTGGACGATTTAATGCAAAAAAAAAAACAAACCCAACCGCATATAACTCTTGAAAAACATAATATAATCATTTTTTTGCGACCAGAAAGCATAGTGCTACCCCGGGAGTGATATGCCCCCAGGACGGTCACTGCTTTTCCATAAACATATATATTGACATACACATATTCTGTTCCCAAGTAGTACAATTTTTTTTTATCAAATATATTAGGATATGATATATATTATATCTTGCTCTGACAAAATGAATTAAAAAAAAATTATGTTATACCAGGGACATTCTTTTCTAGAATGAGAGCGTTGATACTCATTTTTCACTGTGTCTTTCTTCTATCTCTTGTTATTGTTTGAATCACCTTCCTAGTAATAAGAAATTACAGAGACATCACAAACAGAGTTTCATTTTTTACGCATATCTGACTTTTAAATATAGACATTTTGAAAAATTGACCAGATTATGTCACATTTAAAAAAAAAACTGAGACGAAAATTTAATCAAGAAAACTGAGATCTTACCATGGATATGACTTTCAGATTCTGTCGTCTCCATTTCTCTTCTACTTTTCAGATCTACATGCTTGTACATATCTTGTGGCTATGTCCTCTTAGTCATAATTTAAGTCATGCGATTATAAAAAAAAAGTTCTAGTTCTCAGAATAAAATATGGGTATGTCAATAAAATGAATCAATGATATACTAGTATACGAAAAGAAAAAAGGTGTACACGTGACAGGCCTAAATGCAGCTGGTTTTCCCAAAAGGTATATATATTAATGACCCTAAGGTTGATATAACCTATACTTTTGAAGAAGAAAAATATGAGAGTGGTGTGTCATCAAATTGATTATCCTAAATGTTTAAATACTTTATATAGGAGAAAAATGTACCCCTATATTTGACACTTTTACCTATTTATATGTCGGTTTGTTTTGCTCACACATTGTTGTCAATATAATGGAATTGTATGGTACTATCATATACGTGAGAGGTCTAGCTACCTATTAAGCTACCGGTTTAATGTACCGTTTTCGACATATGAAAATGCCTGTACCAAGTCAGGAATATGACAGTTGTTATCAATTCGTTTGATGTGTTTTAGCTTTTGAATTTGCCATTTGAATATGGACTTTCCATTTTGAATATTCGTCGGAGTTCTGTATTTTTGTTATTTTGCAAATTTTCTCGATAAAGGTACGAGATTATTGATTTGTTTTTTTCATTCTTACTTCAGACTGTCTTGATTCTAACGCCAAGCATTGATTATGTAGACGAAATGCCCATCTAACGTACAAACTTCTAGACACTCATATGTCTGGTATCTTTGACGAATTTCACCCTCAATTCTTACCATCATGTACCATGTATTACCTTTTCTTTGCATGGAACGTTCGAACATATGATTTATTATCAGGTTTGACATAAAAACTAGCCAATCGCTGAAATAAGTCCTCAGGACGCTCATCTGGTTCCAAAAAGATGCTATTAAAATCAAGAAAGTGTCCACCAGTAGACTGAAATCCGTAGTGTAGACGAATTGAATGCCAAATAGAATTAATGATGTCGAATTTTTAATTATAGTGTTTCTTGAAATAATCGGACAGTAATTTGCTATTTGCCCAAGCATAAGGTCCAAATGTGTGCACTTTTGGGCTGCTGTTCGTCGGTTAGCTTCGGCAACCGCCTCGCCATCGTCAGCAATGCCACGTAAAGGATTGGCGTTGGTTTTCTTCAGCCATGTAAATCCATCTACAAGGAACACTGCGAAGTTTTGATCAAGGGACAAGGTATATTGTAAGTTTTGTCTCCATGCTTCAAACGATCTTATTGTTTCAACTTTTGAGAGTGACCATTGTTTTGGAGCACGTGTGCCTGCCATTTTGTAAAGATCAGTTAAGTCCAACAATAGAAAATGTTGTCGTGTTAGTCAGAATAAATGACAAATTTTCCTACCTGTAAGATACCTGTAAGATCGTTGTGGGGCTCATATGGAAGGATCCTATCCTTTTTAGCCCACCCTATTTTGGTACACTTTCAAAACTGATACAATCATCAATCCTGCATGATTTGGTGCAATATTTCACACAATTAAAAAGTTATATAGAAAACTATTTGTGTCCTCATCAATTTCTTAACTGATACATGACTGACTCCCAATGACGGTCTATACTAATTTTAAAGGCTTCCACAGTTTTTGATGAAATAACTTCAACTGGTAGGTTATTCCAATCATTAATAATTCGTTGTGAGAAATGTCTTAATCGAAAAGAAGTGTTACATCTAGGTTTTGCTAATTTCCAATTATGCCCACGGGTATTTGTACTGATGACAGTAAAAAATCTTTCATAAGATATATCTTCGAATCCTTTTAATATTTTGAAAGCTTGTATCATATCACCTCTTCGCCTTCTGTGAGTTAGGGAAGGTAGTTTAAGTACTTTTAATCTGTCTTCATAGCTTAAATGTCGTATATCAGGAATTAATTTAGTTGCTCTCATCTGCACTTTTTCTACAGCATTAATATCTTTCTTTAAATGCGGATACCATATTGTATTTCCATATTCCACGTGTGGTCGTACCAACGCAACGTATAGTCTTAAAAATGTATATTGATCTTTAAAGATAAAAGTTCGGTTAATCAGCCCAAGTATACTATTGGCTTTATTTATTTTACTTGATATATGTTGAGAAAATTTAAGATCATTTTGAAAAATAATTCCAAGATCCTTTTCTTGTTCATCTTTAATGATATCAATATTGTTCATGGTATAAACATTTTCAGGATTATTTCTTCCATAATGGATTTGTTTACATTTGTTCACATTAAATTTCATGTCCCATAACTTGGACCAATCGTAGAGGGCATCTAGATCATTCTGTAAGACATCAGATTTAGAAGTAGGTGCATAAATTTTAGTATCGTCTGCGAAAATTTTTACTATAGACTCCACAACATCTGGTAAATCATTAATGAATATAATGAAAAGAACAGGTCCAAGTACACTGCCTTGGGGCACTCCACTAATTACATTTTGCCATTCAGATTTTTCCCCTTTCACCGCAACTTGTTGTCGACGTCCAGTTAAAAAGTCAGTTATCCATTCTAATATAGATCCACGAATACCGTATGAATACAGTTTCTTCAATAATCTTTTATGTGGCACTTTATCGAAAGCTTTGGCGAAATCGAGATATAATGTGTCCCAGGATATATTATTATCCATATATAATGACCAGTCTTCCATGACATCAAGTAATTGTAATATACATGATCTTCCAGAGCGAAAACCAAACTGTGAGTCTGATAACAAATTATTGGTTGTTAAATGATCAATCATTTCCTTCCGTATAACCTTTTCCAAAGTTTTACAAACAATTGAAGTTAGACTGACTGGTCTGTAATTTCCCGCATCCAGTTTACTACCTTTATTCTTAAAAAGTGGGGTAACTCTAGCATCTTTCCATTCTTTTGGAATTTTTCCAGTGTCAATGGACTTTTGAAATATCAAAGTCAAAGGTTTTGAAAATGTATTTGCCATACTTTTTACTATTAACGGATGAATATTATCTGGACCCATAGACTTGCTTCCATTTAATAAAAGTAGATATTTTTCAACTGTTTCCTGCTCACCTTTTACTTCTAGAGTGGAATAATGTTCAAATTGTTGAGTTATTTGAGATGTGGGTTTCTTAAACCGCTGCCGCCACGCCAGTAAGCAGAGAAAACATAACACATGTGATCGTTAGAAAGGCACATTTAATAATGATCGTGAGGCGGTAAACAGCAAAGGGAAATAACCCATCAATCATACATGTATAATATTGACACATGGAGTAAGGGAGATAATACAGATTAATACATGTGACAATCAATCAATACATTGGCGCATACCTATTTCGTTAACCCAAAAAAATCAATGTATTAAGATAACAAAAATTTGCACACAGATTGCCCTCCACTAACTATGGAAATTAAGTTATTTTTTTAAATCCTATACTTCGATCTTATAATATATTTTCCCTTTAAACGTTCGATTTTAGTTAGGGATGTTTAAAAATTCTTTCTTTTTGCTATTACTGCATGAGAATAGATAAAAATCCAAGTTTACAAGCAAGGAAAATTAAAAAAGAAAATTTTGTTTTTAAGACAAGCAAAATCACTATAATCACAATTTGTATACCTTTTCAACGAAAGAATTTCAAGCTACTGGTGTTACGCAGCAGAACGCCATGGCTAAACAAAAGGACCAACAGACAAACAATAGTACACAATACCAAACATAGAAACTAAGACTAAGCAACACGAACACCACCAAAAAATGCTGTCTTGTATAGAAACAAAAGGATATGTTTAGTTTTGTGTATATCATTTACCTACATTTATTCCATTTTTTTTTTTTTATAATATTTCACTTTAAAATTTACTGTTTGCAATGATGCCTAACTGTAAGGTCCTCCCTATTTTACATAAATTGTTATACTGTCTTTTTATTTTCCCAAGTTGCTGGTCTTGCTTTTTTTCAAATCAAAACTGTCCTGCCTTTTTTTTTATGATTTCACCATGATACAATCACGTGATTTGTCGATTATACTATTGACTACTGAGTCTACCTATTATTAGAAAGTCATATGAAACATAAATTAAAAAAAGAAGTTGAATATGTTTTTATATGGTACCGTATAATTACGAGTTATATAACATTATTGTTAAAGACAAATTTAGATTTTATTATTTCAAACGAAGAAGGTAATAATAGATATCATGATTTTTAAAAATGCCATTTATTCATTGCAAGGTTATACCACTTGAATTGGAGAAGACACATTTAAAATTTTGCAGATATCTGCTGTGGCTTAGTAATCAATATGTCAATATAGCTTCTAGAGCAGAACTAGCCCAGTATCCTATATAGATGTCTTTTTTTAAAGCACAATCATTGAAATACTTAGCAAGAATGTCCAGTGATGAAAATAACCCTTTATTTTATGGTGTTTTCTGTTTATCTAAATGGCTTAAGGGTGTACTTAGGTGAGGTTTTGGCGTTTGTGTCAAATGTTAGGACTCCTTGGTTTTTTTCCATACAATACAAGGTAAAATATTTTGCCCCATAACACCTATTTATTTTTTCACACATGATTTAATAGCTCATAAAAGGCCATTTGCTAAAATTATAGCAGATAGATATACATACTTTAAATAATCATTTGACAATCGAAAAACGTATTATTTAAAATGCGAGTAAGTGACCATTTCTCGGAAATAGAAAGGAGTATATAAAAGAATTAAAAGTGAAACTAGAAAAAAATAATTTCTGCTTTTTCCTCTTGTTTTAAATCAAAGACTTATATGCTAATTTTTAATTTCACTAACTTTTCAACCGACTAATGCCTTATTAATTACAAAGATTTGGTACACTAAAACTATCCTAAAGTTTAAGTTGACTCCTTTTCGGGAAGTTATAAAATCGATTCAATCGATGGCATTTGTTTAAGTCATATGAAACCTCAAATTAAAAAAAATGATGCATATGTTTTTTATAACAAAATGGATAGTTTTCATTATTAAACTTATGTACATATACTTTTTTCTGAAGAAAATTCTTTAATTTGTCCTTATTTAGAAGAAGTTTTACTTTTTTTTAATTGCTTGTTTCCAGGAAGCAATTCGCCGACATATTTTCCGTATGCAAAGTGACCTTAGCGTGAACCCTCTCGTAAAAATCCGGTGATCGCAATACGCATGGATCTGTCACTGAAATAAACTATTATCTGATTTTATACTGCACTCGTTCTATTTGAGCAGTCAAAATGCGTTGACCGTATATTTCTATGTCATAAAGAGTCACTGACCTGATATCCCTTTTTCTCATGAATATTCAAATAGAAATTGCCGAAATTATAATGTATTATTAATTATTCATACGACTTATTCAACCTGTTCTTGTTTCCAATGTATACAACGACTCAAACTTATTTCTTTTGCAATTTTTAGAAAAAAAACATATTTCACTTGTTAATATTTTTGGTTTGCAAACTATATATCATTATGTTTTATGCTTATTGTTGATATTTTAGTTCATTCTCAAACAAACTTGTTCATCATCGATTGCAGGTTTCAACAGGTAGATGTACATTTCATTGTGCTGTACATTTTTCCGCCTGCATGATATGAGGCCTTTTTATAAAAGGGGGAAGTTTCCCAATATTTAAATCAAATAATAACATACACACTAAACAACAATTGAAAATGTACTCTTTTAGATTGCAGTATAAAGACAATAATCACGGTGGGTATGGTTGTCCTGCGAGAGAACGTTCTGTGCTGGTGATTCGGTCCTGACGGGTGCTGGTGATCAATGAAAAAATGTAAACAAAGACGAAAATGATGATTTTTTACATTTTCACTCATAAAAAATGGGAGAAAACAGTTGAGATTTTTCAATTTTGTTTCTTATGGGTTCATATATAAACCATTAAAAAGTTGACCATCTACACTGTTTCAGTAAGCGTAACACAAAAATGCTCATTTTCAGAAAATCTAGAACTGAAAAAATAAAACAAAAATGCTCATAGAGTCCGCTTTCTATACCGCAATCCACACGACAAAACTATTTTGTGAAAAAACATTGCAATTTATTAAAATTTAGCATTTTCTCAATTTATTCATGTCCTGATACTGTGCTGGTGGGTCCTGTCATTGTGCTGGTGGGTCCTGATACGGTGCTGGTGATTTTGGATAAGAAGTTGGTCATATTTGAATCAAATGTTACAAAATCAATAAAATTGGGCAGATAATTGTTGTCAATAGGATCTATGACTCCTATTTTAGCTCTTGTGCATCCATTTGGCTGTTTAATATGTGTTTTCAAATGATCGTAACTTGTATTACATAATTACATAAAAGGGCAACATCTTTCGTCAATATAAGATAACAATATATTGTATCTAAAATAAGAATAGTGTTATTAAGATATTAAATACCCCTTACATTGATGCTTCAACAATGATCAAAGCCCATGCTGCATAGACATGTTTGTAAGCGCTCCGCATACCCCTCCCCATTTCCACCCAACCAACCCTCCTCATTTCCTCCTTCATTGTTACAGTGGTGTACCAACACAACAATTTATCACATAAAATAATAACACAAAGACACAAATTATTGAACAACGAATGCTCGCAGGTACTGAAAGCTAGTTCAAAGCCGCATTTTCAACTAATAGATAAACCATGTTCTCATATACAAAAATCCCAATCGTGTCGATTAAAAAAGTCTCAAAACTTAAGTTCACATTTTAATGTTTGATGAAGCAGAACTTTAAAAGTGTGCAGTGAATCTTGTGCTCACAACAGTTATTTTCATAATTATATTTACATAAGACTTACAAAGGAATTAAGAAGGTACCAAGAAATATTTTACAGTTCAATTTAATGATCATGAATGGTACGGAAGTTTACATAGGACAAAAAGAAATTGATAGTATTTTTTGGCGAAAGACTTAAACACTTCTTTGCATTATAAAGTACAGCTCTTCTATAAAAGCATGCAAAAAAAAACTTTGATTGACTTGCTTGCTATGTTTGCTTGGATGTTTTCAAACAATAGGTAGGCGGAGTTTCAATACATACTGGGATTTGATTTGACAAATATAAACTGACAGGAATTGAAGTTAATGTTTATTGTCCAAACAAATTCTAGTATATAGTAAACAGACTACTTACCTGTCGTTTAAAAACATCCAAACAATCATAGCAAGCAATTTGATCAATAGTTTGCTTTGCATATATTTATAGAAGAGCTGTAAATTCTAAAAAAAAATTCTTGTTGTCGTAGATGGTTAAATCTTCAACAAAATCTAAATAACTTTGTTGGAACGAATAAAGGTTTTAAATCAAATTTTCGTGGACTTTTTAGCTTCCACCCTGACGAGGCATGTTAGCTGTTCGTATGCTGTTGCACCTGACGCACGGAAACTTTCACATTTTCATCTTCTTTTCTGAAATATTTTACCCAGCTCATACTTGACAGGATTGTTATCCTAGTAAAAAATGTAACCAATGAATTGAACACAAGTTAAAAATTCCACAATACTATATAATTCATTTTATGTGTCAATTTGTTCGAAAAAGTCGAAAAGAAGAGAGTTTTTTTTAATGTCATGATTATCTGTCGCTTTCTAGATCTATGCTTAGCATTTATTTCAGATGACATGGACTCCTCACCCTGGTGACCCTGCTGTCTTTCATAACTTTATCCGTATACATATATTAATAGATAAACAAAAGGCTGCAACTGGTATTTTTGGATTTAAAATGATTCGTTGTAACGAGAATATTTGTGGTGAATGGAAACTGTGGGGTCAAAATCTTAAATTGCTTATAAATGTTGCTGGACCCAGTTTCGTTATCTGATCTGAATTTTCTGAAATGTGCAAGGTAGATAGACATTAGCCTTTTGATTTTTTTTTACTCGGTAAGTTTTGCCCTAATTGCTTGAACTATTGCAATATTAAAGCCGATTTCAATGAGTGTGTAGACAAAGGGAATATCTTTGGTTATCTTGCTTGCTGAACAGAAAAGTCACGGTTTAGCTAACAAGCAAGCTAACCAAAGATATTACCTTTGCCTACATACTCAATGGAATCGGCTGTAACTAAAAACTCGAATACATTTTAACAGACAGTGGTCATGTTTGTTGATGAATAATGTTTTTCCTAGATTCACTCTTGAAAAATCATTTGGTAACATTTGGTCAAGTAATTTCAGAAAAGATCTTTTTGTAATTGTGGATGCCAAGACAATACATGAACCTCACACAACCCCTCGACACATGTGAGCTTATATATGATCTTATAGCGATTCGGGTTGATAACCAGTTGAAATTAAGCCAGTTTTTTGTGTGTGTAGATTTGTATTGTTTTATAAAAAAGAAGATGCGGTATGATTGCAAATGAGACAACTATCCACAAAAGACCATAATGACACAGACATTAACAACTATAGGTCCCCGTACGGCCTTCAACAATGAGCAAAGCCCATACCGCATAGTCAGCTATAAAAGGCCCCGATAAGACCCTGTAAAACAATTCAAACGAGAAAACTAACGGCCTTATTTATGTAAAAAAAAAAAAAAAAAAAAAAAATTATATATATTTTTGCTCTCCATTTTTATGCAAAACCTTTTACATTTTTATTTTATGGGTTATTGTTGAAGGTCGTACGATGACGTATGGTTGTTAACACATACTTCCTTTGCTTTCTTATGGAAATTTGTCCATTGACAACAAACATACACATCATCTACTTTATATAAGTATTGTAAAAATTACAACGTATTTTGGTGATCTTGCAAAATGATCGTAATCCCGAAAATCGTAAACACATTTTCTTATCTTTTAAAAGGGGGCAAGAAGGGTTCCATTAACAGGCCAATAAATAAGATTACAGTTAATTTAAAAAAAAAATAAAAAAATATGGGTATTTTTTCTCTCATAACAGTAAACAGATTCACAACAATGTCAATTTCAAGAAAGCAGACAACAGTTAATTAGTCAATAACAGTACAGCATCAATGATCTTGAATATATGCCACTTTTAACTAAAATATAAAGGCACAGAACCAGGACATAGGAGCACAGAACCAGGACCGTTTTTCTTATCACCAGCACCGCGTCAGGACAATTCCGTTTAACGAACTTGCACGACTTTTGCAATGTAATATTGTTGTAATATACTTTGCATGGTACTAATGACGCATCAGAGAAAAATTAAGCAACAAAACAGTCGTTTTATTGTCGTTCTGATACAATGTAAACAAACCCACCAGCACAGAATCAGGACCCACCAGCACCTGACAGGACCAAATCACCAGCACAGAACGTTCTCTCGCAGGACAACCATACCCACCGTGATAATAGTGCATTGACTTGACATATCAACGATATAAGGATTCTACTTTTGTTGCGTTTTAAAAACAACAACAAACGCGACACAACGTTTACAAAATTTTGGTTAGAAAGAAATGCGGCCTAAGTTTATGATATATACATGCATTGGTTCAAGAATTGGATAAACATTATTTTCACCAGTTACTAGTTTCGTATGACTTTAAATATCAAACGTGCACTATAATTACACATAACTTTTGGGACTTTTAAACTAACAATAATGATATAGTTCTTGATTACTTGGAAATTCTGAGGTAGAAGTCAATCAAAGCACAGTTTTAAATAATAATTGACCAAAACCGTAAAAAAAGATAGTCTCCAACTAGTACGAATATGCCTCAATAACTTAATCCCAATGCAGACTAAAACACAATTTCAAAGAAATTCCTTTTGACGATTCTAAATATTTAAATTTTCTAAAAAGGTATGTGTTCTTTCGCTCTATACTGTCTAGTTTATGACGTAAACTGTGGATTCCTAGTTACCCTTAGTAACGTCAGCGATGAAGCAGCTTTATGTTGCTCTCGTCATTCTGCCGGTGTTAAGTCTCATAGCCTATTTCATGATAATAACTTTACCAGCAGACGTATGTGCCGTTGATAGTTTGGTTGGGTGGATAATGGATAGGTCAGTATCATCATTTATATATATAGCTCATTTTTTTTAAATTGGTTTCAGATTGAAATTCACATTAATCTGGACTGGCTTTCCCGTCTAATCAGTAATGCCGAATTTAATTATTCTGAGCTGCATAAAATAGTAATTACTCCAAGATTATTTTGAAATGTTCATGAGATTTTGAGGAAAATAATGTTTATAAAATTGCTGCTCTTCAATCTTGAAAATAGGAAACTATGATTCGAACTTATATGTGTTTCGAACCTGATGTTCAGTGGTTGTCGTTTGTTATTCTTCTTCTTTCATACCACCTCTGGTGTATTATCGCAAGTGGTTCATATGTATTTCTCGTTTCTCGTTTTTCACGTAGATTAGACCGTTGGTTTTCCTGGTTGAATGGTTTAACTCTAGTCATAATTATTTGAGGCACTTTATAACTTGCTGGTCGGTGTGAGCCCATGATCCGTGTTGAAGGCCGTACTTTGACCTTTCATGGTTTAATTTTTAAATATTGTGACTTGTGGATGGAGAGTTGTCTCATTGGCACTCATGTCACATCTTCTTATATCACTATATAATGTATAAAAAAAAGAAGATGTGGTATAATTGCCAATGAGACAACTCTTTACAAGAGACCAAATGACCATGTAATGACAGAAATTGACAATTAAAAGTCAACGTACGGCCTTCAACAATGAGCAAAGTCCTTACCGCAAAGTCGGCTATAAAAGACCCTAAAATGACAAATGTGAAACGATTGAAACGAGAAAACTAACGGCCTGATTTATTTACAATGTAATGAACACAATTATAAGTTATTTTCGTGCTTAAAGCGGTCATTACCTTTACCTAGTACAGTTATAGGTGTCCTCTATAAGCTGCGCTAGATAGTGAATAATTCATTTAGATCAGTTGGTAGAGTGGTGGGTTACTGTGCGATGGAGTTCCGCGACTGCGTAATCCCGGATAGTATAGCAATACATTTTGGAAGGAAAATCGTACTCTACGGTTACAAAAAACTAATCATGGCCAGTAAAACAACCCACGTTTAGAAGAAAGTTTTCTTTTATTTACAAATGCACTTTATTGATGAAGCAAATTGTTATCACGAATGTCTCATTTTATTTACTTGAAATAAAGGTTAATTTCAGATTGACGTGAGATTGCTGTTAGCCAATCAACATTATTTCTTATAATGAAACATACATTTAATGTTATTGCATTTAGGGGCAACTTATGCTCCCTAGTTACTTGTGCGATATCTTCTTCTGTTTTTTTCCAGTTACATATATGTATATTTCAGTGAATTCGTCAAAAACTTTTGTCATCTCTAGCCTCTATAGTGAACAGTACAGAATACAAGTCTCCCATAAATCTGTTGACAGAGTTGGAAAATGTAAGAACTACATGTTATACTTATTGTATGTTTTTGCAGAGACATATGTCTCTGGTTTTTGGTATTGTTCATTTATTTGATATCATCTTTTTAGTTTACTTTTCTTGGTTTGTTATCTGCTTTTTTCTTTTGGAATTTAATCTCTGTTAGTTTTCTCTCAGACTATTTTAACTTTATTTATAATTATCTATTTTCCATCTTGAATAATATACTTATTGTTTCCATACTTTCTTCAGACAGTGGCTAAACTAATGCAAAAAAGTTGATACTTTATTTTGTTTACTCGTGTATAATTGTTACATATTACAACTTTGTATTGTCTATAGGGCATTGTACTTGTCAATATTTACTTATTGGGCTGCACTGAGACTACTATAACACATTATAGTAGTCTCAGGGCTGCAGTATAAAGTATTCAAACTTAAGTCGATTCCGAACTGACAACGCCATGGCAAAAAAAAAGGAAAAACCAACAAAAGACATCGCCCAACATAGAACACTAAAGACTGAGCAACATGAAACCAACAAAATACCGGAGATAAATTCAGGTACCACGAAAAAAAGGTAACACCCGTCATGTTGCTTGTGTAAACACAAATTCGGTGATGTAAGACATGTAATAAAACACATACGAGGAAAAATAGTTTTTCAAAATATTTTCATCTTTTTTATCCATGTAAACGATTTTTCAAAACATTTTTTTTAAACAGGGTTGCCAATGAAATGTAAGAACGGTAGATCAAGGATTCAGATAGTAAGTCTTACTATATAAATCCTGGGTTAGATTAACACCATTTTACACAGACTTCTTTTATTTTGTTCTATTTTAAATAAAAGGCTTATTTTTTTCATTTTATTACTTCTGATCTCCCCTCTAACAAAATTATATCTACTATACTAAAAAATAATCGGGTCAAGTAGGATAAACGGTACTGTAGTTCCTTCGGAAGAACAGAGTAATAAATCGGTTTATATGAACATAAATTGACAGACTGACAGGTCGACAGGTTGACACTTTAAAGGTCGACAAGTTTAAAAGTTGACAGGTTGACAAGTGTTAAGGTCGACAGGTCGACAGGTTGACAAGTGTTACGGTCGACAGGTCGACAGTCTGACAAGTGTTAAGGTCGACAGATTGACAAATGTTAAGGTCGACAAGTTGACAGGTTGACAAATGTTAAGGTCGACAGGTAGACAGGTTGAAGTGTTTAATTTTACAATTAAACAAGTAAATAAAAGTACATCATCCATTAAGTAAAATAAAATTAACTTCAGTTTTTAATCTTTTTTACAAGTATTGACTTGTAACTTTTATATCTGTTCGCTGTCAATCTGTTTACTATTTGTACATTTTACATTTCTCAAAATGAAATTGTCAACCTGTCGACTTGTCGATCTGTCTACCAGTCACTAATAATACTATTTTACACTTTATAAATGCTCTGAAGTTGTCAATCTGTTATTTTGTCAACCTGTCAACCTGTCGACTTGTCAACCATAATTTACTTGTTATTATATTAAATTATCAACTTATCAATCTGTCAACCTGTCGACTTGTCAACCTGTCAACCACTTATTTCAACCATAAAATTTTTAAAATTGTCAACCTGTCGACTTGTCAACCTGTCAACCACTTAGGGGGGGGGGGGGGGCTAGGATGAAATTTGAAAAAATAGGCACGACAGGAGTTTTGAGTGAAAAAAAGGCAGGATGAGACACTTTGCAAAAAAAAAAGGCAGGATGACAATTTAGGTAACAAAAGTCAGGATAAACTAATAAAAAAAAGGCAGGACCGAATAGAGTGAAAAATAAAAAGGCAGGACAGAGATTACAACTAAAAAAAATGCAGGACAAAATTTTTAATCGTAGCTACCCCCCCCCCCCCAACCCCCCCCCACCCCCTAAAAATCAAATGGTAGCTCCCTAAAATTCTCCAATAACAAGGTTTTACGACGGGTTGTACATAAACTTAAAATAGTCCATGAAAATGAGGTCAATGATGAACCTTCTGCTTATAATATCCACGAATCAATTTATGTGCACGTCCTTGTCTCAGGTGGAGTATTGTTCAACTGGCAAGCATAGCACATTCACCTCCTTATGGTCATTGAAACATCCATGACAATGGGGACAAGGTCAGATGAGCCCTCCATGCCAGACGTGCACATGCTGAATCAATTCATATGTCAAATATAACCTATTGCTTGTGGTATGAGAAAACATGTTTGCTCTATATATATAAGGCAGTGGCTATTTGACCGGCACCGGCAAAATAGCAAATTTGCTATTTAGCCGGCTCTAAATTATATCTAACTGGAATTAAAATTTAAGAATAATAATTAAGTATAAAAAAAAATTTTCTATTTAAAAACTTTTGTTACTGTTGCTCATATAAACACTTAAACTTCTTATCTAAAAAAAAAAAAACAAATGGGAACACATCGAAAATTTGACAAAAATAAAAATATGGTGAATTTATTATAAATAGAAGTGAAGTAATAAAATAAATTAAAAAGTAAAATACAAATATGATAATAGTCACTTTGTAGCTATTCCGGAAACTAGTATACTCTTTTCATTTACGGAACCAGCATTGTGATTGTGTTGCCGATGCAATCGCAGAATGGTCTTTCAGTACCATGAGAAGACTTACAAATGAGAAATACAATTATAATCAAGCGATTATCTGGCTTGGTCTTTAAACAAAAACCGTGAAAAAATAAAAATTTCATCAGACACATTTTTTTTCAGTATAAGAAGGAAATGTTCCTTGATTTTTAGAATTATATTTGAAAATGAAAAGGTGAAAAAAAGACTAAAACAAAGAGAAATGTAATTGTATTTATTTATGTATTTTCTCATTTGAAAAATAACATGTTAGTTGTACAGACGCTGCTCCTTATTATCCAATCTAGCTCAACCCAATACACATTAGAAGTTTGTTTTTCTCTAATTATTTTTTTTCTTCAAATTATTATATGATTTTTATGAGGTCATGTTAAGTTCCAGGAAATTGCGAGAATGCAGAATTTTTCACTTTTAACACCAGAGCTTCCAGGGGCCTTGAGGGGCCCCAAGACCCCTCGCCATATGACTTACATGTACCCCCGGCTTTAAGTACACATTATTTTGGCCTATATATAACTCAAACTTTAAGAGCAGAAAATGAGAAAAGGTAATAGACGAGAAGTAATACCGTCATCATTTTTTGAAACTCTGCCACAAAATCATGCAAGTCAAAATATTGGACAAAAGAGTAAAGAGTTGTCAATCTTATTTTTTTTTGTACAAGTGCATTTACTTCGTAAACATGACCAGAATAGCAAACCCATTGACGAAAGACAAACTAACTTTTGAATAAAGAAATGAATACATGTTAAACCATTGATTTGTTTTTATTTCAAAGATGTAAACAATACGACTTGTGTACATAAAACTTGTTACATATGGGCAGTGTGAACGCTGTCTAAGTTGAATTATACAGCTCTATAGATATAACCCAATCTTTTTGCAGTTCTTCTGTGAATATTCACGAGTTGGTTGACCGTTATGGAATAACCGTTTCACAGATGATATCCAATATGTTTCTTAAGTCGCAACTACAATCCTCTTCCTTTTTCATGAATGTAACCTATTTACTGGGTTTGTAATAACATGAGCAACACGACGAGTGCCACATATGGAGCAGATTCTGCTTACCCTTCCGGAACACCTGAGATCACCCAAGTATTTGGTGGGGTTCAGTCTTTAGTTTTATATGTTGTTTCTTGTGTACAATAATTTGTCTGTTTGTCTTTTTCATTTTTAGCCATGGCGTTGGCAGTTTATTTTTGATTTATGAGTTTGACTGTTCCTCTAGTATCATTCGCCCCTCTTTTAACGTATCAATGTCCATGGGAAATAATGGGAACTTTATTAAAGTGGAAGGAGTTGCAGTGGCTTACAAGCCCACATCTTGTGTGTGAGGTGATGAGCCTGAAGAAAAATTCCATATTCCTGTGTGAAAAAGAGACCTTTCCTAATGCAAGCTAGTTCTGAATTTACCTATTTCTCTGTTTCGTTTTGAATTTAACTGGGTTTTTAAAACACTTTCATGTAATTTCACAGGGTTTCTGTGCAGGAATACGTTCTTTTATTATACCTTTTTAAAATAGTAATTATTCTGTCCTTCGTCTGGCTCAAAATGATGAATATTGCAAAGACTTCAAAACTTCTCTAGTACTAGTACATCATTTGGAGATGTATTGTATAGTTTATCACTGTATTTTATGAGTACTGCTCAAAAAGCATTTATAAATATTGTTTGAGGTAATACATGTACAATGAAATGATGGCTGATGTGGATTGTTTTCAACAAATTTTCAAGTCTGCCAATTTTTGTCATGTTTATATAGACTGAGGATTTTTTTTATACCTTTTTAATAAAAGACATACTGTCTCTTTGTCCTTGAAATATGTAAATTGTGGGTTTGTTTTCTAAGTTTTTGTCAATCATAAGAAATTTTATTGTTGCACTCTTTAATATTTGGGTTATTAGGCTTTTTGTGTTGTTGCAAGGGGAAGGGGTAGGTTTTTTAAAAGAACGTCATAAAGATATTCAAGCAATCATTTAGATCAAGATAAGCAATTTCATAAAACTTCTTCAGGTGTCTTCTCATGTACATGTACAAATACCCTGTATCCTTTGTTTTGAAAGCAATGATCCATAAAGAAACATTCGTTGCAGTATACATCCACTCCATAAGTTTGGGGAAGGAGGTATTTTGGCATAAAAAACAAGGACTCCATATAATGTGGTAAAATTTATGTAATATTGATCACATAATATTAATAGTGTTCTTTTGATCACGGAATATATACATATTGCGTTTTAAAAACAACAACAAACGCGACACAACGTTTACAAAATTTTGGTTAGAAAGAAATGCGGCCTAAGTTTATGATATATACATGTATTGGTTCAAGAATTGGATAAACATTATTTTCACCAGTTACTAGTTTCGTATGACTTTAAATATCAAACGTGCACTATAATTACACATAACTTTTGGGACTTTTAAACTAACAATAATGATATAGTCCTTGATTACTTGGAAATTCTGAGGTAGAAGTCAATCAAAGCACAGTTTTAAATAATAATTGACCAAAACCGTAAAAAAAGATAGTCTCCAACTAGTACGAATATGCCTCAATAACTTAATCCCAATGCAGACTAAAACACAATTTCAAAGAAATTCCTTTTGACGATTCTAAATATTTAAATTTTCTAAAAAGGTATGTGTTCTTTCGCTCTATACTGTCTAGTTTATGACGTAAACTGTGGATTCCTAGTTACCCTTAGTAACGTCAGCGATGAAGCAGCTTTATGTTGCTCTCGTCATTCTGCCGGTGTTAAGTCTCATAGCCTATTTCATGATAATAACTTTACCAGCAGACGTATGTGCCGTTGATAGTTTGGTTGGGTGGATAATGGATAGGTCAGTATCATCATTTATATATATAGCTCATTTTTTTTAAATTGGTTTCAGATTGAAATTCACATTAATCTGGACTGGCTTTCCCGTCTAATCAGTAATGCCGAATTTAATTATTCTGAGCTGCATAAAATAGTAATTACTCCAAGATTATTTTGAAATGTTCATGAGATTTTGAGGAAAATAATGTTTATAAAATTGCTGCTCTTCAATCTTGAAAATAGGAAACTATGATTCGAACTTATATGTGTTTCGAACCTGATGTTCAGTGGTTGTCGTTTGTTATTCTTCTTCTTTCATACCACCTCTGGTGTATTATCGCAAGTGGTTCATATGTATTTCTCGTTTCTCGTTTTTCACGTAGATTAGACCGTTGGTTTTCCTGGTTGAATGGTTTAACTCTAGTCATAATTATTTGAGGCACTTTATAACTTGCTGGTCGGTGTGAGCCCATGATCCGTGTTGAAGGCCGTACTTTGACCTTTCATGGTTTAATTTTTAAATATTGTGACTTGTGGATGGAGAGTTGTCTCATTGGCACTCATGTCACATCTTCTTATATCACTATATAATGTATAAAAAAAAGAAGATGTGGTATAATTGCCAATGAGACAACTCTTTACAAGAGACCAAATGACCATGTAATGACAGAAATTGACAATTAAAAGTCAACGTACGGCCTTCAACAATGAGCAAAGTCCTTACCGCAAAGTCGGCTATAAAAGACCCTAAAATGACAAATGTGAAACGATTGAAACGAGAAAACTAACGGCCTGATTTATTTACAATGTAATGAACACAATTATAAGTTATTTTCGTGCTTAAAGCGGTCATTACCTTTACCTAGTACAGTTATAGGTGTCCTCTATAAGCTGCGCTAGATAGTGAATAATTCATTTAGATCAGTTGGTAGAGTGGTGGGTTACTGTGCGATGGAGTTCCGCGACTGCGTAATCCCGGATAGTATAGCAATACATTTTGGAAGGAAAATCGTACTCTACGGTTACAAAAAACTAATCATGGCCAGTAAAACAACCCACGTTTAGAAGAAAGTTTTCTTTTATTTACAAATGCACTTTATTGATGAAGCAAATTGTTATCACGAATGTCTCATTTTATTTACTTGAAATAAAGGTTAATTTCAGATTGACGTGAGATTGCTGTTAGCCAATCAACATTATTTCTTATAATGAAACATACATTTAATGTTATTGCATTTAGGGGCAACTTATGCTCCCTAGTTACTTGTGCGATATCTTCTTCTGTTTTTTTCCAGTTACATATATGTATATTTCAGTGAATTCGTCAAAAACTTTTGTCATCTCTAGCCTCTATAGTGAACAGTACAGAATACAAGTCTCCCATAAATCTGTTGACAGAGTTGGAAAATGTAAGAACTACATGTTATACTTATTGTATGTTTTTGCAGAGACATATGTCTCTGGTTTTTGGTATTGTTCATTTATTTGATATCATCTTTTTAGTTTACTTTTCTTGGTTTGTTATCTGCTTTTTTCTTTTGGAATTTAATCTCTGTTAGTTTGCTCTCAGACTATTTTAACTTTATTTATAATTATCTATTTTCCATCTTGAATAATATACTTATTGTTTCCATACTTTCTTCAGACAGTGGCTAAACTAATGCAAAAAAGTTGATACTTTATTTTGTTTACTCGTGTATAATTGTTACATATTACAACTTTGTATTGTCTATAGGGCATTGTACTTGTCAATATTTACTTATTGGGCTGCACTGAGACTACTATAACACATTATAGTAGTCTCAGGGCTGCAGTATAAAGTATTCAAACTTAAGTCGATTCCGAACTGACAACGCCATGGCAAAAAAAAAAGGAAAAACCAACAAAAGACATCGCCCAACATAGAACACTAAAGACTGAGCAACATGAAACCAACAAAATACCGGAGATAAATTCAGGTACCACGAAAAAAAGGTAACACCCGTCATGTTGCTTGTGTAAACACAAATTCGGTGATGTAAGACATGTAATAAAACACATACGAGGAAAAATAGTTTTTCAAAATATTTTCATCTTTTTTATCCATGTAAACGATTTTTCAAAACATTTTTTTTAAACAGGGTTGCCAATGAAATGTAAGAACGGTAGATCAAGGATTCAGATAGTAAGTCTTACTATATAAATCCTGGGTTAGATTAACACCATTTTACACAGACTTCTTTTATTTTGTTCTATTTTAAATAAAAGGCTTATTTTTTTCATTTTATTACTTCTGATCTCCCCTCTAACAAAATTATATCTACTATACTAAAAAATAATCGGGTCAAGTAGGATAAACGGTACTGTAGTTCCTTCGGAAGAACAGAGTAATAAATCGGTTTATATGAACATAAATTGACAGACTGACAGGTCGACAGGTTGACACTTTAAAGGTCGACAAGTTTAAAAGTTGACAGGTTGACAAGTGTTAAGGTCGACAGGTCGACAGGTTGACAAGTGTTACGGTCGACAGGTCGACAGTCTGACAAGTGTTAAGGTCGACAGATTGACAAATGTTAAGGTCGACAAGTTGACAGGTTGACAAATGTTAAGGTCGACAGGTAGACAGGTTGAAGTGTTTAATTTTACAATTAAACAAGTAAATAAAAGTACATCATCCATTAAGTAAAATAAAATTAACTTCAGTTTTTAATCTTTTTTACAAGTATTGACTTGTAACTTTTATATCTGTTCGCTGTCAATCTGTTTACTATTTGTACATTTTACATTTCTCAAAATGAAATTGTCAACCTGTCGACTTGTCGATCTGTCTACCAGTCACTAATAATACTATTTTACACTTTATAAATGCTCTGAAGTTGTCAATCTGTTATTTTGTCAACCTGTCAACCTGTCGACTTGTCAACCATAATTTACTTGTTATTATATTAAATTATCAACTTATCAATCTGTCAACCTGTCGACTTGTCAACCTGTCAACCACTTATTTCAACCATAAAATTTTTAAAATTGTCAACCTGTCGACTTGTCAACCTGTCAACCACTTAGGGGGGGGGGGGGGGGGGGGGGGGGGCTAGGATGAAATTTGAAAAAATAGGCACGACAGGAGTTTTGAGTGAAAAAAAGGCAGGATGAGACACTTTGCAAAAAAAAAAAAGGCAGGATGACAATTTAGGTAACAAAAGTCAGGATAAACTAATAAAAAAAAGGCAGGACCGAATAGAGTGAAAAATAAAAAGGCAGGACAGAGATTACAACTAAAAAAAATGCAGGACAAAATTTTTAATCGTAGCTACCCCCCCCCCCCCCCACCCCCTAAAAATCAAATGGTAGCTCCCTAAAATTCTCCAATAACAAGGTTTTACGACGGGTTGTACATAAACTTAAAATAGTCCATGAAAATGAGGTCAATGATGAACCTTCTGCTTATAATATCCACGAATCAATTTATGTGCACGTCCTTGTCTCAGGTGGAGTATTGTTCAACTGGCAAGCATAGCACATTCACCTCCTTATGGTCATTGAAACATCCATGACAATGGGGACAAGGTCAGATGAGCCCTCCATGCCAGACGTGCACATGCTGAATCAATTCATATGTCAAATATAACCTATTGCTTGTGGTATGAGAAAACATGTTTGCTCTATATATATAAGGCAGTGGCTATTTGACCGGCACCGGCAAAATAGCAAATTTGCTATTTAGCCGGCTCTAAATTATATCTAACTGGAATTAAAATTTAAGAATAATAATTAAGTATAAAAAAAAATTTTCTATTTAAAAACTTTTGTTACTGTTGCTCATATAAACACTTAAACTTCTTATCTAAAAAAAAAAAACAAATGGGAACACATCGAAAATTTGACAAAAATAAAAATATGGTGAATTTATTATAAATAGAAGTGAAGTAATAAAATAAATTAAAAAGTAAAATACAAATATGATAATAGTCACTTTGTAGCTATTCCGGAAACTAGTATACTCTTTTCATTTACGGAACCAGCATTGTGATTGTGTTGCCGATGCAATCGCAGAATGGTCTTTCAGTACCATGAGAAGACTTACAAATGAGAAATACAATTATAATCAAGCGATTATCTGGCTTGGTCTTTAAACAAAAACCGTGAAAAAATAAAAATTTCATCAGACACATTTTTTTTCAGTATAAGAAGGAAATGTTCCTTGATTTTTAGAATTATATTTGAAAATGAAAAGGTGAAAAAAAGACTAAAACAAAGAGAAATGTAATTGTATTTATTTATGTATTTTCTCATTTGAAAAATAACATGTTAGTTGTACAGACGCTGCTCCTTATTATCCAATCTAGCTCAACCCAATACACATTAGAAGTTTGTTTTTCTCTAATTATTTTTTTTCTTCAAATTATTATATGATTTTTATGAGGTCATGTTAAGTTCCAGGAAATTGCGAGAATGCAGAATTTTTCACTTTTAACACCAGAGCTTCCAGGGGCCTTGAGGGGCCCCAAGACCCCTCGCCATATGACTTACATGTACCCCCGGCTTTAAGTACACATTATTTTGGCCTATATATAACTCAAACTTTAAGAGCAGAAAATGAGAAAAGGTAATAGACGAGAAGTAATACCGTCATCATTTTTTGAAACTCTGCCACAAAATCATGCAAGTCAAAATATTGGACAAAAGAGTAAAGAGTTGTCAATCTTATTTTTTTTTGTACAAGTGCATTTACTTCGTAAACATGACCAGAATAGCAAACCCATTGACGAAAGACAAACTAACATTTGAATAAAGAAATGAATACATGTTAAACCATTGATTTGTTTTTATTTCAAAGATGTAAACAATACGACTTGTGTACATAAAACTTGTTACATATGGGCAGTGTGAACGCTGTCTAAGTTGAATTATACAGCTCTATAGATATAACCCAATCTTTTTGCAGTTCTTCTGTGAATATTCACGAGTTGGTTGACCGTTATGGAATAACCGTTTCACAGATGATATCCAATATGTTTCTTAAGTCGCAACTACAATCCTCTTCCTTTTTCATGAATGTAACCTATTTACTGGGTTTGTAATAACATGAGCAACACGACGAGTGCCACATATGGAGCAGATTCTGCTAACCCTTCCGGAACACCTGAGATCACCCAAGTATTTGGTGGGGTTCAGTCTTTAGTTTTATATGTTGTTTCTTGTGTACAATAATTTGTCTGTTTGTCTTTTTCATTTTTAGCCATGGCGTTGGCAGTTTATTTTTGATTTATGAGTTTGACTGTTCCTCTAGTATCATTCGCCCCTCTTTTAACGTATCAATGTCCATGGGAAATAATGGGAACTTTATTAAAGTGGAAGGAGTTGCAGTGGCTTACAAGCCCACATCTTGTGTGTGAGGTGATGAGCCTGAAGAAAAATTCCATATTCCTGTGTGAAAAAGAGACCTTTCCTAATGCAAGCTAGTTCTGAATTTACCTATTTCTCTGTTTCGTTTTGAATTTAACTGGGTTTTTAAAACACTTTCATGTAATTTCACAGGGTTTCTGTGCAGGAATACGTTCTTTTATTATACCTTTTTAAAATAGTAATTATTCTGTCCTTCGTCTGGCTCAAAATGATGAATATTGCAAAGACTTCAAAACTTCTCTAGTACTAGTACATCATTTGGAGATGTATTGTATAGTTTATCACTGTATTTTATGAGTACTGCTCAAAAAGCATTTATAAATATTGTTTGAGGTAATACATGTACAATGAAATGATGGCTGATGTGGATTGTTTTCAACAAATTTTCAAGTCTGCCAATTTTTGTCATGTTTATATAGACTGAGGATTTTTTTTATACCTTTTTAATAAAAGACATACTGTCTCTTTGTCCTTGAAATATGTAAATTGTGGGTTTGTTTTCTAAGTTTTTGTCAATCATAAGAAATTTTATTGTTGCACTCTTTAATATTTGGGTTATTAGGCTTTTTGTGTTGTTGCAAGGGGAAGGGGTAGGTTTTTTAAAAGAACGTCATAAAGATATTCAAGCAATCATTTAGATCAAGATAAGCAATTTCATAAAACTTCTTCAGGTGTCTTCTCATGTACATGTACAAATACCCTGTATCCTTTGTTTTGAAAGCAATGATCCATAAAGAAACATTCGTTGCAGTATACATCCACTCCATAAGTTTGGGGAAGGAGGTATTTTGGCATAAAAAACAAGGACTCCATATAATGTGGTAAAATTTATGTAATATTGATCACATAATATTAATAGTGTTCTTTTGATCACGGAATATATACATATCAATAGCTACAAGCAATGTACATAAATATATGTACAAATAAAAAATATGAAATTAACAATGTGAAAATATGAAATAAACATTCATAGCACATAAATATAAACTGTAAATATTTTTATATTAATGAGAAAAGTCAGCACATTCACCTTATTAAAATATTTCTGTCATCCATATTTTAAGTGCATACATTCATTTAAACTTCAGTACTTTTAAATTGATTATTCATATTTTATTTATTTCATATATCAAATCGCCGATTTTCATACTTATCACAATTTTTTCAATCTTGAATTTTCGGCTTTGTGAAAAACTGATATGTTCCAGTTTGAAAGAAAAAAAGATTTGAAAACAACTTCTCATCTAATACACAAAATGTGCAGATATCAGTTATAAAAGAATCTTTTGGGCAATTAAATTCTTTCTTTATTCTACTTCAAAGCTCAACAACCATTTAAACTTATAACAAGTATCAATTTGTACTTATGGTGCATTAAAAAGGAAGACATTTGGTCATTTAATGACCCAAAGCCAAAATCAATTTACAAATCTTCAATTTTGATATGATAAATGTTTGCCTCTTTAAGGGTGTGTAGTCATACCGGATGTAGAGATATCAAATTGACTTTCATAAACAGTTTTTTATTGCTGACTATACATAATTCTAATAATGGTAATGTGTAGCACGAGCTACAGCATATATATATTTTTACATATTTTATATAAAAATTAATATGGTTTAACCTTGTATTTATGATTTTTTTTTTAATAATTTTTATTTATAAGATGTTAACGTTAACTAAACAAACATGATAAACATTAAGAACTTTATGATTGTAAATGACACATCTCTAAGTGAAAATTGTTTTGAGAGTTTTGTCTGTTGCTAATGAAACAAACATCTCACTGAAGTCATAAGTCAAGTAAACAAAGCACAATTCTTTGACCATTATTTATGATCTCCCATGACATTTATGAAGTGAAGGTAGACCAAAATTAAGGGACACAACTTATTTTAGTTCCCTTTCACAAGAAAGCTTTAAAAAGTAATAATGAACTTTCTATTTACTGATTTAAAGAGTTCTCTCCCTTGGGTCTACCTCTTAAATGTTAAATGATATTTCTAGAGTATTCATCTAAGTCTCATTCTGAGGTATTTTTCAATCTAAAAAGCTCCCATTTAAAGCAAAGGAAAATAGATAAGAATTGTACACAAGAAAGTTTAAGATTAAGGTACACTATATGGATGAAAAAGTATTCAATCTATATGGGCAATACAGAGAAAAAAATTCTGACAAATTTGGTAAACAAAGAAAATCATTCCTTTGGAAATTTTTCAAATTTTACAAATTATTTCTATTCACAGCAAAATAACAACAACAATCTACAAATAAATAAACAAGTAACAAAATGTAAAATTCAAACAGTATCAATAAAACATAACACCATTAAACATGGCATTCACAACTAACCAGTACTAGCTAGCTTTTATTACTGTATTTGGTCGTGTATAGTCTGCCACTTTTTTTAAACTTATTTATGTAGTTAGTACAAGGAGTGCGGATAATACACAACTATAGATGGTTTTCGATTAACCAACAAAATTTAAGTTTTATCTCACAGATGAGAATGACCCTCCTGTTTTATCTTTTTCAGACATACTTTCTTCCTTTTTTGAAAAGAAAAGAAAAATGTCAATCTAGCAATTACTTTAAAGAAATTGACACTTTATTTATACATCAGATTGTTTACTTTTAAGTTATACTAGGAATAGTGAGAAAACCCCTACAAACATAGATAAGACCAAGCATCAATTTGGCTTTTTTTTCATACTGAAATCAAAATGTGAATGTTTATTTTGGTCTTTAAATTATCTGCAAGAAATATCCTCCTACTGAATCAGACATACTGCAAGACTTGCATAACAAACACATTCAATTCTTAATCATAGTAACAGTTCATTTATCAGATAACAAACATAAAACTATGTTTTAATGATTTGGTGTTTCAATTAATCTTTTTATTTCAGAAGTTTGTTTTATAAGATGAATTGTAGATGACATATACTTTTTAATTCACTGTAGTTAAGAGGTCTGTGGTAACCAAAATTTTCAACAAGCTGTAGCCTCAGCTTGGGTTCACAATCAATTTTCGAGGTTTTTATCTCTTTAAAATTAAGACCGAGCTCGCAAAAACATAATCTTATACTGTGAATTCATTTATTTTTGCAGAAAGCAATTTCTGTGGATCATGGAAAATTATGCTCACATGGACATTTGATTTTTTTTTTCTTTTGCCACAGCGTGCATACAAGCTGATAGATATTTCACACTTCATTAAACATTGAATTCATTATTAACCTTTACAACTCAAATATGTCTCTCACAAGAATAATGGTATCCTCAGTATAAATATCCTTTGTTAAAAATAGGAATTTCCAATATATATTAGGGCTATTCCAGAAAAAAATGTACGGGGGGGGGGGGAAGGCACATTATATTAATAATACATGGGTGGTGGGTATCAGAGCTACTTTTCACACTATAATTCTCAATTACAATTGTCTGGGTGGCAGGTGCTGACATAAACTGCCTTCCAACACCCCCATACTTTTTTTTCTGGAATAGCCCTTAATGGAAATTGGAAGACTTGACTAATACTTTAAAAGCAGAATTATTGACAAATAAACAAACGTAACTTCATAAAACTGTACTGTTTGTAATCACCGAAGTATTATGCTTTAAGTTTTCTTTCTTTCACTTGCACCATGGCTACTTGTATACGGTACTACTTTCTGAATTTAAAAAAAAAAACAGTAATTTTGAAGTAATAACTCATGAATTGCTTTTTTTCCAACATGTATAAAACAATAATATAATGTCAGATGTGCTACAACTTCTAGTGATGATGATGTGAATGATGAAAAACACATTGAATTCTATTATTAAAATAAATCTCATTCTCACAAACTACACAGCACATTTTTTCCTCTAACACACTTATTCCCATACTTTTATACTTTATTGCAAAATGTTTATACCCTTGCTGGGGAACAGAAGCCTTTTGTGAGCTTATATTTTCTTTTACAATTTTCAGCCATAAATGGTGAAAGACAATTAATCTTTGGATAGAACAACATTTACTTGCTAAGCCAAGATTTCTCCGCATTGCAACAATATGGATACTTTTAAATTTTAGTTTGAATACCTACTATTGGAAAAGTACATTTCTCTAAAAAGTTATTCTTGATTGACAGCTGATTTTTAGTGTAGAGTTAAACTGCAATTTTCAATTAAATCACACCTATCATTCAGCACACTAACATTCAAGCAAACTTTGAACAGACTTTGGCACACATCTCACAACAACTCATATCATCTCACAACCATTTCTATCAACCCTCTTGTCATATTCAATACATGTATCATCATAAAAGTCTGCATTCATTTATATTTGTGGATAACCATTTTTTTCATGGATTGAGAAACAATTCATTAATTCGTGTATATTGGATTTCGTGTTTTTGCCAAAGTCTGCATACAAGGAAGCCTTTAGAAAATTTACAAAAACATTTCAATAGTGGTTCACCTTTAACCACAAAATCCACGAAAATTGGTATCCAACGAAAAAAAAATAATAAACAGTATAGCATACTAAGCATACATTTCAAGTACATATACATTTCGTAATTGAAACCATTTTTCATTTTTACAAATGATCTGAATATTTGTTACATGTGTTATTTCATGGTAATAAATCAGACAATGGTTATTAAAGAAAAATATTGGGAAGAACTTAAATAATTTCTTGTTCAACATGTCAATTATTTGGTTCTTATTCTCTCCACCCCACCCCATCCCCAAGAAAAACAAAATGTCTCTCCTGCTAAAGGAATAAACATTTATACAGACAAAAGCTCTTATTCCTGCGGTACTTCTTGGAATAACTTAACCCAATTCTAAGATTGTCCTTGTCATAGTTTTGGTAAAGATTTAAAAGAACTTGTGGAATGTTTTTTGTCTTCTATCAACAAACAAACAAAAAAGAACAAACGAAATACAAGAACACAAAACTGCATGCATTTAAAATCACACATTTAAATCATTTCATTTGGTAAGTTACAATCATTTTGCATCATATAACTTGATTTTATTGAGAGCTTGGTCACTTTGTCTTCGTTTTAAATAAGTTTGATCTATTTCTATTTCCACACCTGTTTTTATTAAAAAGCTCTAAATGAAAAAGCAGTTAACATATATAGTTTATGGTTGTAACCTGATTAAACTGGGCATTCCAATCTAATCAACAACAGAAACACACCTCTGAAAAGGCCATTGACCAATAGAGCGCTGAATACATTGAGTTGACAAAGCCAAAACATTTGATTTTAATACACCTCTGAAAAGGCCATTGACCAATAGATCGCTGAATACATGAGTTGACAAAGCCAAAACATTTGCTTTTAGTAAATTGCTATCACTGACTAAAATGAATGAAATATATATATTCATAAATTACCCTATATATTTAAACTATATATTATGAAACTTATGAAGGAAAGACAAGATCTTTATAAATAACAAATGATTCTTACGTATGAAAATATTTGTCTTTGTTCATTCAATAGTATTAAAGCTGTCTATACATAGGACTAATAGAGTTAAACCACCCAATTTGCAAGCAATTCATTGACACAACAGTCATGAGTATAAAAATAATGTTATAGTGTTATCAAACTTGAATCGTCACATAAATGAATACATGAACAAAGTAAGAAGAAAATTGCAAAAATGAATCAACATGAAGTTGGCCACACAGTGCCACACGAAAATATGTTTGTTTACAGTGAAAAATCTAATGCCTTATTTTTTCTCCATACTCAGTTACAGTTAACATTACATATATCTTCTATTAATGCAAGTATGATTTTTTTCTTCCTTTATTTTTTTTGTACTTTTTTACTGACTAGAGTTACACTTGATGATATTTGAATCTCGTCTGTCGAAAATAACATGAACAAAATATTTTGCTTAGCTGTCTGCTAATATTGTGCATGACACATGTACATCATGTTGTTTCGAAACATGTTTTCCTACGTCTTCAAACATGAAATTCTCCTTGTCGAGTGGTGATTATTTAAATTGTATATATCTATTATCATCATCATAAGAAAGGATTAGTTGAATTTGTTTTTGGTGCTATTGGCTGGGTGGCAGCAGACTGAAAAAGAAAACAAAACCCATACATATATATTATAAATATATACAGTTGTAGGTTTATAAATCAAAGCCAAACAATTTGGCAATATGAACATCATGATCAAAATTGTTTTGTTTTTTTTGCTTGTAATATTTTACTTCGAAGAGATACAGGAAGGAAATTGATTAAACTCAAATTCTTTTTATGACATTCCAAATTCAAAAGGATACCTTTATAAATCATTTTACTGTCTATGATGGGCAATACTAAAATATCCATGCCATGCACATTCACATGTAAATGTAGCTCATCAAATGATTATATCTGCAGACAAAAGAAATTTAACCTACCATGAATGGATTAGCACTAGGAGCAGGTTGACCCCAACCACCAAATCCACCTGGCTGTGCAGCTGGGAATCCTTGCTGTTGTCCAAATCCACCAGGATTTCCTCCCATTTTATTTGACTGTGTTGATGGTGTTGTCATTGTATTTCCATAGTTTGCAGGAACTGGTTGTCCCCCAAATCCTGCAGCACTTGAAAACCCTCCATTTTGCATGTGAAACTGTCCAAAACCTTGCTGTTGTTGACCCCCTCCCCACCCAGCTTGTTGTCCACCAAAACCTGCAGCAGGTTGCGCCTGCTGTCCAAATCCAGCAGGTTGTCCCCCAAAACTAGCACTAACAGGTGTTTGGTTAAATCCTCCAGGAGCTGGTTGCCCATGCTGTCCAAAACCTGCAGATTGTTGTCCGAAACCAGCAGCTTGCTGTCCAAATCCTGCAGCTGAACTGACAGGCTGCCCAAACCCTGATGGCTGTCCAAATGCTGGCTGCTGAGCAGGTTGTCCAAATCCAGTCGGCTGTTGTTGCCCAAACCCTTGCATTTGATTAGTTACTTGTGTTTGCCCAAAACCTCCTGGTTGCCCTCCTCCAAATGGATTACTAACACCAGCTCCTCCTTGTGATGCACTAGATACAGCACCTCCAAAAGGATTTGGTGTTCCACCTATAGAAGAAACAAATTAATTTATATTTAATAATGGACTTCAGATTGTTATTTCAAATTCAATCAAAATGTATTCTTTAACATAACTTAACCTGCAACTTGGCCCCCTCAAGTTATAGCGTGTTATGATTGTTATCATACTCTCTATTTTTTCTATAAGGATGTATATTTTAAACATTTTGCACTGTTTTACAAACCTTTTTCTTTTGCTCAAAAATTATCTGCTTATTCTTAAAATTGATATTATTCATAAGTAAGCAAAAAGTAAATGAAACATATTTAATCTATTGCTGAAGTCTTGGATAATCAATTTATTGACCACAGGGTCCTGGACCTTAAATTCACTAATCCTTAGGTCATTAAAATGGTTCTATCATGCCCATTAAACAAGGATTTGATTGATTGGTGTTCAACACTATTGTGCTATTTCGTTAAAGTTAGTTTTTTATTGGTGGAGGAAGCTGGAGTTCCAGGAGAGAACCACCAATCTTTGGTAGGAAAACATTGGGTTGGCAGAAAAAAACAAATGCACCAGGTATAATGTATATACAAATGTGTATGAATTGTTAATTAGATAACTTCAATCCCATCACCTTTGAATATATTTGTTTAATATAAAATATAGTTACAAAATATGCACTAAGAAAAGGAATATTTCATCTTTTCATTCTGAAAATTCAATTATATACATTTATTTCCCGTGCCTGAGGGAGATATTTATATTTGTTCACCAAAGAAAAATCATATTTCACAAGGGCATCGCTGGAGGGAAATATGACTTTTCAATGTGAACAAAAATTCCTATCTCATGAAGCCAAGGGAAATGAATGTTTTATTCCACTGCCTAAACTTTTTTTTACTTAGTTGTCTTCTTATCCATGTTGTTTTACAAATAAACACAACAAACACAATGATAATCAGTACCGATTTTAAAATTTATCAAAATCAACATGCAGTGGAATAATATTTAATATTTTCAAAAACACAAAATCCCCTTCTCAATGGTCTCAAATTTTCCTCTAGTTGGGGAGGTTGTGGGTTTAATCCATGAGACTAACCAAATCAAACCAAAAACTTGAAAATATGTATTTGATGCTTCTGTCATAAGCAAGTGGCATAAGAAGTAAGCACACTAACTGCTTGTCCCGGATTCAGACTAATAGTTGCAGGTAGGGTAACATGTATTTCTGCAGACTGCAAATTATTGTAACAAGAGTGCACACGCTGAACTGTCTCGCCTTCTTTACTAATTATTGATATTATGTTGATAGTCCTAAGTATAAAACTTTATTAAAAACTGTCACATAAACTTAGCATTAACCAAGATAACTAAACAAAGACCAATGAACCATGAAAATGAGGTCAAGGTCAGATGAACCATGCCAGGCAGACATGTACAGCTAACAATGCTTCCATACAACAAATATAGTTGACCTATTACTTATAGTTTAAGAAAAATAGACCAAAACACAAAAACTTAACACTGAGCAATGAACGTGAAAATGAGGTCGAGGTCAAATAAAACCTGCGGGACTGACATATAGATCATAAAATATTTCCATACACCAAATATAGTTGACCTATGGCATATAGTATTAGATAAAAAGACCAAAACTCAAAAACTTAACTTTGACCACTCAACCATGAAAATGAGCTTAAGGTCAGATGACATCTGCCCTCTAGACATGTACATCTTACAATCATTCCATACAACAAATATAGTAGATCTATTATTGCATAAAGTATGAGAAAAACAGACCAAAACACAAAAACTTAACTATAACCACTGAACCATGAAAATGAGGTCAAGGTCAGATGACACCTGCCAGTTGGACATGTACACCTTACAGTCCTTCCATACACCGAATATACTAGACCTATTGCTTATAGTATCTGAGATATGGACTTGACCACCAAAACTTAACCTTGTTCACTGATCCATGAAATGAGGTCGAGGTCAAGTGAAAACTGTCTGACGGGCATGAGGACCTTGCAAGGTACGCATATACCAAATATAATTATCCTATTACTTATGATAAGAGAGAATTCAACATTACAAAAAATCTGAACTTTTTTTTCAAGTGGTCACTGAACCATGAAAATGAGGTCAAGGACATTTGACATGTTACTGACGGAAACTTCGTAACATGAGGCATCTATATACAAAGTATGAAGCATCCAGGTCTTCCACCCTCTAAAATATAAAGCTTTTAAAAAGTTAGCTAACGCCGCCGCCGTAGCCGCCGTAGCCGCCGCCGCCGCCGGATCACTATCCCTATGTCGAGCTTTCTGCAACAAAAGTTGCAGGCTCGACAAAAATCTGGCTCAACATTTCCTATTACAAAATAGCATTCTCAACTTTATAGTCATATAACATCAAAATGTTTTTATCTAAAATATAAATTTAACTTGCCACTGGTTGTTTAACAGCCATCCATCATAAAATATATAAATTCTATTTTAATCACTTTTATTGATTATTAGTAATCACATTTTTTGTAAATCACTTGCAAATAAAAACAAAACATGCCTTTTTCATTCAAATGAAAAGCCATCATTACATCTGATTTCAATTAGTAAGCATTACTCAAGCTTCAATGTTAAACAAAATTAAAGAGAAGCAAACATATTGCATAACAAAGATGCAGAATAATTTGTTGATGAACATTACATCCTTCTTTATTTTCCTTTAATCACATATCATTGTTTTTAGTTCATATTAAAGAAAGTCATAACTTTTTAACTTGCCTTTTTTGGGCGAAAATGGTGTTGAAATCATTTCAACTTTGGAACTTATTTGACCTGCGATATGATTTGACTAGAGGGCCACTTACTAGAGGGCCACTTATAAGTCTTTGCAGACAAAATATGTGTAAAATAGGTGTCTGGTGTATATTATCTTTGATTACTTTTACTCTTTTGAGCTCTTCTAATCCAAACTTCAAATTTTCATTTTTTTTAAATTTATAAATGTTCCAAATATTGAATGAAATCATTGGCCACCTACTGTAACTATACATGTAAATTCAATTGGTCATTGCAAAACGAAATCTTTTTTAAGAATGTTAAAACCATGAAAAATTCATTTTAAACATATTTAGTTACTTGATCCAAATACTGGTATTGAAATCTTAGAAGGCAAATGCCATACTTGTGTTCCAACTAACTTTGAATAGTATGGAAGAGGCATCCTAATTGTATTTTAGCTACTGGCCCTTACGCAGTGGGCAGCTCCATTATAAGAGCCACTAACTAAACTTTTGGTATCAACTTTCTTTCTCTAAAATAGTATTTGAATTTTGTTGTTCAACCATCCATATATTTTTCATCAATATAATCATACTATAACTATAGCATAATATAATAATACATGTAATAAAATAACAGGCCCTGAACTGAAAACTAAAAGAAGAATTTTAAAAACATATGCATAATGCCCAAATTTATCATGAAGACTTAAGGTGGTTCAGCTCAAATTACTTTTGATATTGATTTTATTGTAAAGTTGAACATAGTTGGTTTTGGATGACTTCCTTTGTAATAAAACTCCAATGATAATCTTCCAACCAAACAGTATTACTCTGTTTAAAAGTTTATTTACTCAACAGTATCAAAAGTGAGTTATAGCTGAATAACCTTGTGTTTTTTATTTACTCAACATCTCAAACTTTATTTTTAAATTATTAAAATTCCAAATTTCAAATAAAAAATGCATCTTTCATGATAAATCTTATTTTTTAGGCTTCATAACAAGGCAATGCAAAAATTCATTCATGCACCAAAATGAATGTTTACTGTACCATAATCAGTGAAAAACGGATTGCCTGGTTTTCCTACAGGTACATGATGGGCAAAAAACTGTCCTAGCAAAATAATCATATAAATACAATAATAATTTAAAAATGACACATTTTATGGAAAATATTAAATAATATTAAATATTTTCCCCTTTAATATCATTTATCCTGGTGATAAATGAATCATCATAAGTGCTTTTTTAAATTTAAATTTTCTTCATTATTTTTTTTTTTTATATAAATTACTAGTTACATTTACCATTAGGATTGTTAATCGACAAAACAAAATGGGAGAACAATTTCCCCTACATAGACTTTTCCAATTTTCCCTATATAAAATTTTCCAAAAGCATGAGAAAAAAAAAGATACAACCCTTAAACCTATCCAATATCTTTATAAAATTTCATGATAATCTATAAGTTATTATTAATGGCCAAAAGGTTTTCAAGTTTCTTAGTTACTATTAATTAATATTGTGTGCATTTATTATTGCGATTTTGTCATTTTAGACTTAAATGAGATTTTAATTTTTACGATTTTGAGAAAAATCCTGTTTAATTCATACACAATATTTCAAAAGGCGAGTTTAAATTATTGCGTTTACAACTCTGTCACATTTTTCGCAATAATAAAAAACTCGCATTACTTTCTGAATTTATAGTATCTTTCTGCCCACCTTAATTTATTTTTCCTATTCCATTAGTTTTAAAGTTGTATTTGTCAATTAATCAGTCTCAAATAAATATTCAACCATTTATTAGTAAAAGCACAAAGTTATTAACATAAACCAATCGTTATCCCCTTCCAATAGCGTGTGAATTTTTTAAAATGCATATATCTAATATTCTAATTTAATTTTCTTTTACCTGCGCCAGGAAAAGCATTTGTTGAACTTGATGTGTTAGTCGGTGACATCCAATCAACTCCTTGATTAGTAGATGATGCCGTACTAGTGCTGTTCCAGCTAACTCCCTGACCACCACTACTGCTATTCCAATTAAGACTACCACCCCCAGCAGAAGTATTAGCTCCGCCTCCTCCCCAACTTATTTCTGAACTTGATCCTCCAGCCCAGTTGACATTTGAACTAACCGGTGCAGGTGCCGAGGACAAGGGTGAGGAACTAAACAGATCTGATAAAGCCGAGTATTTATCACCACCAGAGGGTGCTGGAATGGATATAGCTTGTGCCGTTGATCCATTTGTCAGAGGTGCTGACCCTGAGGGAGTATTACCCATTGGTACTAAAGGATCTGTAATAGATAAAAGTGTGCTATAATAATGATAAATTCTACTACTGGGTGCCATAATTATCATACATCATGTACATTTTGAAATCTCAAATATGGGAACCTGTAATACAGTGATTATTATTGATTGCTGTGTGTCATTTTTGATTTTGTTTATCGTTTTGTCTTAGATCAAGCCCTTGATTTTCTGGTTTGAATGGTTTCACATTTTGTCATGTCAGGACCTTTTATTAGATGACTATATGGTATGGGATTTGCTTATTGTTATGAGAGACAACAGTGACCTATAGTTGCTTACATTCATATTTTTTTGCTCTGGTGGATAGAAGTCTCATTGGGGATCTTGTTTATTTTTAATGAGAGATTTAAAATAATTAAACACAATATTTGTGGGGGCAAAGGGTTTGAGGACACTTATTTTAAAACCTAAGACTTCCTCAATTAGAAAATGTTCAATACTTTATAAATTTCTTTGAAAAAGTACAACGTCTTGTCCTTTAGGGGACCCTTGAGACCTTCTCCATTCCATTATATCTGAAAATCCCTAGATCTGACTTACTACTAGGAGGCGCCTGGAAACCTGGGAATGAAGATTGTACTGGTGGCTGTGATGGTGGTGCTCCAAATTGATTAAAACTAGCAAAGTCAGCAAATCCTCCTGAAAGATAAAATTCAGATTTTTTTACCAGAACAATAAAATTAAACTTGTTTTTATTAATAGACATTTTTTAAGTCACTTCAACTTGTTGTTTAATGAATGATACATATAGATAGGATACAACACTTTTTTAAATTTAAAATAAATTCAATCATTTTCTTTAATTCTGCTGTCACAGATTAATTAAACTTCAGTTAAATAGTCATAGATTAAATAAAATATATTTTAATTTTAGACATTTCTGGGATATGTATATGCTTAAAATTTGAAATAAATATGAAAAGCAAGATTTTTGTAATTTCCATACAACTCCTTATTCACATAGACCATGAAATTCACACATAAAATTAAGCAATGAAAACCAACAAATTATTCTTGTCTAAATCTTTCACTAACCATGATCTCCTGCCGCTGAAGGCTGTGATGGAGTCGATGATGAAGACCCAAATGGATCTCCTCCTAAATCTCCTAATAAATCCATTGTAGCTGACCCTGAAGACTGTGAGGACTGACTTTGTTGTCCTGGGGACTGGAATGAAGCGTCTTTTGGTGGCTGTTGACCTAGAGTGATCTGTCCTGGTACTGATGCAGCCTGACTCTTTAATGTTATTTTTGGTGACTGAAAGAGAAACAAGATCAAAAAGCTAAATAACAGAAACTAAGATTTAAAAAATTTATTATTGGGCAATGTGTAAGATTAAATTTTATCTGATATTTACTGCATTTATTATGTTTATGAATAACAATGGTGATCATTTGCAAAATTGTCTATATAATATTTAATGTTCTTTTTTTTTTTTTTTTGTGGTGGTGGTGGAGGGGGGTCTATTTTTCTATATCTGTTGAAACTGTAATAGTGATGGTTGTGTCTTAGTATTGTCACCCATGATTCATAAAGGAGAAGCTCTGGTAAGGGCCGATTTTGGCCTCAAATTTCAGATTCATCTAACGAAAGTTTTTGGACACTTTTTAAACACTTCAGTGTCTATTTCAATTGATTCAATTAGTTAATGTGAAAGATTTTAACTGATTAAGTCGTTAAAAACGCTCTGATTTTCAAGCTTAAATATGAAAAATCTATCATATATGCCAAAAAAACGTCACTTTTCAGATGGTTTTTGTCAAAAATGAAAATGGCCGCATCCGTGTTCATCCTCAACCTTTATATATGTTTTGTATTATCATCAAATACAATTTACATTTAAATATTATGAATGAACACGAATGCGGCCACTTTCATTTTGACGGAAACTGTCTAAAAATTAACCAAAATGCTAAAATTTTGAAGATTTCAGTAATTTAGCATTACTTAATGATGCTAGAACGTGATATTTGTGCATTGTATTGTCAAAAACAGCTCATATTTATGTAGCAGAAGCATTTTACTTTCCAAAATATAGCTAAAAGATTACATTTTCACAATTTTCTAAAACTGCTATATTTTGGGGCCAAAAAGTGGTCTTACTGAACCTACTCCTTTCTGTTCAGTTTCTGTAAATTGCAAAAAGATTTTTTTATGATGTTTTAAAGATTTCTTCAGGGTAATTGGAGGTTGAGGTGGTCAAATTATCATTTTTGGATAAAGATTGTTGAGAGACAGCATTTAACTCTTTAAAAAACAATCACAACTGTGTCACTTATTCTAATGAGAACATTATTTTGTGATCATTGGCTCCAATCTGTTTAAAACTTTTGTGTTGACAAAAAATGGTGTCCATTATGAACTAATGGCAATAACTATGAGCCAGAATAGTCAACAGAAAAAGAAAAACAATTGTGAAAAGAAAACAAGTAATGATAACATTATTCACCCAAAAATTTAAGTAGTTACATAGTAAACATCAGAAGTGAACACTTGTTGTATGCATATAAACTAAGGGGTCAATTAAAGTGTACTGTTACAGAACAACAGAACACTTACATTTACCCTATATGCACACAAAGTACATGTAACAATTACAAACACTGAGAAGTAAGGAAGTACTTACAAAGGAAATACAACACTATCACACAGGAAACCTAACATCAAGTGGTCTCTACACAAAATAATCCAATTATACAGAATGTTACAGGATAGTACTACCATCTAACACCTAGTATCTTAATCTCACATTATCAACTGACAATTAGATTTAGGTGACCTGTGATGATTAAAACAATTATGTACAGTACTGGTATGTACATGTATACTGATCACCACAGTGCAATATGTACATGTAGATCATTATAATATTATTCATTAATTTTTATTGGAGTGGTCTTGATTTGAGGAGAAATTAAAAGAAGAGGAGGGCATGTAACCCATTCCTGCTTATCTCAGTTTGTTAATCCCTAACTCCTTGAAAATGACTTGACAGAATTCAACAAGACGTGTACAGGTTAATCTTTAGAATATGAATTCGAGTTATGCAATATTGCATCTGGTTTTTAATTTTGAATTTTGAATTTTGGGGTTTCCTCATCCTGTACCAAGTCTATTAGACTTTTTCATTTTTATATTATTTATAGATGGTAAGTATCCCACATCTACCTTACAAGACTGTATAAACAAATATGGCTTTAACTGATAATAAAAAATTTATAAGGGTTCCGCGGAACCCAGTGTCTCGCCTACTTTTGCTGTTAATCACACACTCATCAAAAATGATGAAAAAAATCAATAAAATTATTCCTCTCGATACTATCTTTTGATTGTCAGAAGCTTCTGTCCAAGTTTGGTAAAAATCCAGGCTAGTTTAAGAATCTTAAAAATGTTTTAAATACTTTAACTGCAGACTGTATGTAATGTTAACTGGAAGAAAAACTAAGTCCATTTATAAGTAAAATACGGGAAAAATGGGAATTTTATTTTTACAAAATTTACATCTGGAGACTATCTTCTGATCATAAACAAGCTTCTGGCCAAGTTTCTTACAATTCCAGGATAGTTTAAGAAAGTTATTAAAATTTTAAAAACTTTAACCACAGAGTGAATGTAATGTTTCCTGGCAGAAAAACTAAGTCCATTTATAAGTAAAATACGGAAAAAATGGAATTTTATTTTTACAAAATTTACTTCTGGATACTATCTCCTGATCATAAACAAGCTTCTGGCCAAGTTTTGTACATTTCCAGGATAGTTTAAGAAAGTTATTAAAATTTTAAAAACTTTAACTACAGAGTGAATGTAATGTTTCCTGGCAGAAAAAACTAAGTCCATTTATAAGTAAAATACGGAAAAAATGGAATTTTATTTTTACAAAATTTACTTCTGGATACTATCTTCTGATCATAAACAAGCTTCTGTCAAAGTTTCGTACAATTCAAGGATAGTTTAAGAAAGTTATTAAAATCTCAAAAACTTTAACCACAGAGTGAATATTTGTGGACGCCGCCGACGACGACGCCGACGACGACGGAATGTAGGATCGCTATGTCTCGCTTTTTCGACTAAAGTCGAAGGCTCGACAAAAATGACATCATATCATTATATCATCCACATTGACAGGCAAGATCTAATACTTACAATACTTAGAACCTAAAAATAACTCAGTGGTAAACACCCAAAGATACAGTTAATGTACTACAATTCTGGGCTTTTTGTCTCAGAAATACTTACAGCCATTTTTTTGGAAAACAAACTAAAAGATAAATCAAAACAAGGGAAATATTGACCAAAATTGGCAATCTCTGAAATTGTGTGATTGATTTCTAATAATAAAATAATAGGACAGTAATTGATATTTCAAATATGGGATTGAATAGTTGGACTGTGGTAAGTGGAGCTTAAATGAAACTCAGTCATAACGAATAATATTTTCTTTCATGGTTTAAAAAAGAATTTTGTCATTAGGAAACAGTTTACAAGTGAATTTACATTATATTTGGATTCTGGGAGAATGGTGAGGCTTTGAGGAATGCTGTTTGTGTAAGAAAAAAACTAAGATTAAAGGAAGTGGTTTATATGGATCTGCTGCTGTAAGCATGCTGTTCAGTGTAATAAATACTCATTATCATGTCCAAGTATGTCAATAATTTCATTCATAAACATTCAATTATCAAGGAAGTTATGATTTTTATCAATGGAGTTTTATTTACATTAGATAACACAATGTTGACAATATTGTGGTAAATAATCATCCTATGAATATTCAACAGGATAAACAAACAAAGGATAGTAGCAAATAACTTATTTATATGAATCAAATATAATTCTTGATCAATTTAATTTTTCATTGAAAAATTTACTGTTTTTTACTGTATAAACCACACATGAATTCACCAATATTAGTTCATTTTATCTGTAGTTAGTTGCTGACATAAATATGGCACAGATTCTAGTGACTCATATTCTGACACTGATGTATCTCTACCCGAGTTCTACGCGTCGCCAGTAAAACTGCATTTGCGACCGTATATCTGAGCAAATTTACTTTTAACACCTGAATTTGTGTATGCTTTTAATTTTATTAAATTGATCTGAACCTATTGATTTGATTTTGATTTTTGAATTTTTATGCCACTTTTGGGCTTTTTTGTGGCGGCCAGTTTTTGTTAGTGGAGGAAGCCTGAGGAAACCACCAACCTGTAATAGGGAACTGACAATCCTAGTCAATTAAGAATGAAGTCCAGTGCACCCACACAAGCAGGGTTCAAATCCACGACCTCAGTGTTGACTGGCTATAGTAGAAATTACTTAGACCACTTGGACACTGAGGCCCTTGAATCTGAATTGATCACTTGCTAGAAAATTGGTTGGACAAATCCATGTTTTCTGTAGTAATGTGTTTAGTGCAAAGGGATTGAAGTGTTTGACATATATGTAAGGTTAAATTATAAAGGACTTATGATGGAGATTTTCTACCACAAAAGTGTGTCCAGATTTTCTTGAAACAGGTCAAATCTGTTTGTAGCTAATTTGATGATACCATCCTGAATAACTTCTTTTTTGCAGTTGTTTTTGATATCATATTGAAATAACTTATATATACACACTAAAAATCTAATCAGATTTGACCTGTTAAAGAAAAGATATGTACATATACGCATAAACATGGATGGATTGCTACGGTATAACATAAATGTAAGACTCAAAAATATGCTTTAGTGTCTGAAATAGCAAACATGAGTATGTTTCCACAAATGTGCCTGATCAAGCTAAGGTACACACCATTATGAATTTTGTTGACAGATCACACATTCAGTCATGTTGGAAATCCCTTTAACTTTAAAATAGATCTCATAAAATATATAAGATTGATCTTTAATAACAGACTTCAAACAAATCCTTCCTCATCCAATATAATGAAACATAATATTAAAAAAAACAAATATTTATTGTTATATATAAATCATAAGAGATTTGTGACAAAATGAACAAAATACACAATAAACATAAAAAAACCTAACTCAATAACACACGGAAAACATGTCCCTAAAAAGTATTTTAGTACAGAAACTATCATAAAAAAAATCCAATTTTTGTTTCTAGTCTTTATATGCATATGCATTTCCTTTGAATCATACCAAATCAACTTTTTCTTTGGTATTTTAACTTAACTCATCATAGATACCAGGATTGAAATTTTGTATTTGTGCCAGATGAGCATTTCGTCTACAAGAGACCAGTGACACTCAAATAAAAAAAACAAGAGCATTGAGGACCAGAAGTGCTGACTACTGGCCATGGGATGATTAAATTGATCTTATCACCTTCACCTGCAGTAACTAAAATTCTCACTGAATCACTCTTCACCAGCAAGAAAAGTTTGAATGTTTGTTATTTTTTAAATTCTTATCAGAAAAAAACACTTCCAATTGCTAAGGCTTTCAGATAATGTGTGTTGTTGTAATACCATTTCATCTACTTTTTTCACAATTGACCTAATGGAAAAGCTATAAGTCTTAGACCAAGACAAACTAAAAACCAAATCATAACATAACATATGAGATACTAAGTGGGACAAAATCTAAACTTTGGAGCAAATAATTGAACTTGTGGACACTTCCTGTCATATTCAAACCTTTTCAGGTGTCCCGATCAGGGTATGACAAATAATACAAATTTCTACAATGCTAAAAACAAATTTGAAATCACTGTTGTACTGAGATGCAGGCAATGTAAAAAGATATGTCATACCACATGTTTTTGAGTCTTACATTTATGTACACATGACTTACAGATTCACTACTCTCTTCTGTTATCATATCTTTCTGCATGGATTAGACACAAACAAATGATACACATGTTGTTTTACAAAGACTACACAACTATCTTGGCATATATTTCTATACCAGTAAATTTTGAACTCAAATTGAAGCCATTGTTACAGTTTACAAATCTCATCTAAAAACCATAAAATCAAAGCAATTTGCTAAGCATGCCATTTAAATTATAGCATTGATTCTATGTTTTTGAGCCTCTTAAAAATAAAACACAGGTAGTTTTGAAGGGAAAGAGAACATGTACATACGTACAGTGTTCTTGGATTTTCCCATATAATATTTTAACTGCAAACTGAAACTAAATAAGATTTTATAAAAGTAACAGTCCTTACATTATCATTTTGATGAACTATAAGACTGGGACCTTTTTCTCCTAATAATGCTCTCAATGGTTTAGTTGTGGTCTGTTTATTCATAGAAGACTCGTTGACCTGTTTTGCTTCTGTTTTCATTGCCTCCGTAGGTGCAACATAATATCGTTTTCTCTCATATTTTTGTACCATGAAATCTTTTACTTTTTGTTCATCTCTTGAATCTGGTTCCGCTCCTGATCTATTGTCATAAAGTCCTAAATATACTTTTCTACAAAACTGCAAAATAAGATATGTTTTTCTTCAATTTAGAACAATTTAAGAGCTGCTGAGTAAATTTAAAGCTGCACATAAAACATCTAACATGGCCTCAACAATGACTAAAATATTTGTAAAAGCAGAGGACATATCAAAATATGTAAATATTTGAATTGGCATTTCACACGTATCTGTGCCTGTAGTTGCTTCATGTACATGTACTTGCTTTCTTTAACTTTCTTAAAATGTGGTTTAAAGTTTGATAAAATTAAAACTATATTTCTTATGTATTAAAAGTAAAACTGATTCTTAATGACTTCTTTCTGCCATAGACATACATTTTAATATTTTTACAGACTACATTTTTCCATTCAGTTGTACATGTACCATTGAAATTAAAACATATAGTGTAAGGCATTTGCTTTCTTATTTTGATGATCTTTGATCATGATAGTTTCTGATTAATTTATTCATTTTTCATAAATAATCAAGACTATTGCTTATACATTTACATACAACTCTCAATTTTTCAACACATTGCATGTATTTTGACTCTCAGACGTCTTGTGGTTACTTGTATCTAAATTCCTAGGTTTTCTGTCTTATTGACAGATACCCCAAAATTCCTTTTACTTATATAGTCTTTTATACAAGTCTAATATTCATTATTGATCACGGACATACAATTTTTGCCAATTCCATGAAAGTTGGTACTAACAAAGATAAATGAATCAACAGCAGACACATCTTATTTTCATTGACAATGTTCATGTCAGTCCATAGAGTACAAACTAAATAGATGCCAACTCCCTTTTAACACATTCAGTAACAATATGTTGAATTTTCCGTAATTTTGAAAAGTTTTCAGTATTCATTCAAAAATGTGCATTTAACAAAAAAAAAAATTTTGACGAGTGGTTGCAAAGTGATGTGCAGTAACAAGTTTCGATGAACATGTTATCTGTAGTTTGTATTCCATTCATTAATTGTTCAGACATTTTCGACTTGTACATTTTCGTTTTGTCATGGAGAAGTAGCGAAAGGGAGAAAGCTACTTCAAAAAATGCAAGTTTGCCTCATCGGAAGTCAGTAAGTTACCAAACAATAGGTCGATAACTCTGAGAAACAGGAAGCATTACATTGGCATTTTCTAAATACCAAGCCAGACTGGAAAAGTAAGGATAGAAATCCGAGTTTCACAAAATTGAACAGCAATGACTGAATCCGAAACTATTCGACTTTGACCGTAATAGCGTAGTTTTGATTGCAAAATCGGAAAAATTACAGAAATGGTTGGGATCTATGAAACTATTAATAACTCACAAAATGCATGGATTTGTATCTAATAAATGAATTACAGAATAAGGCAGTTTGAATAAAATTAACATACAAACCTCATTTCCATGACATATTAAAAAGTCCATTTCATCTGGTGTAAAACTGGCCATCGATATGGATTTTACTCTGTGTGGTGGATTTAAACCTCTCCTGAAAATTGAAATTGAACAGCATTGAATATTACACTGGTATATACATCATGATCATAGATATGATATATCATGTATATATCTAAAAAATTATTTCATTTCAAATCACTACCTACATTTTACAACCGTCTCTAATAACCTTGCTTCTTCAAGTTCAGGGGTTCAAATTAACATTTGGTACTGGAAGGTCCAGGACCTTTGACACTCAAAACTGAAAGGTCCACAACCTAAATTGCAGGTCCTACTTTTACTTGAAATATTTTATAACACAGTAAGATACAAAATTATTGTGCCTTTGGTGTTAGGTTATCTTGTTACATTGTCAGTGTCACTGTTGTATAATATGTTCAATAAACTAATAAATATAATTGTCTTGTATATTATGAATTCATATTATCTTTATTTTTTTTTTATTTGGTAGGGTGTCACTGTTGGTAGGTGTGTTGTAACCAAGATTAGTAATTAATTACTAATTATATCATTACCTCAGGGCTCACACTACTTCAACTCGATTTTAAAAGTCCACTAGAGCTTGTTACTTTGTTACATTGTATCATATCTAGTTGCACTATTTTTGATAATAAAGTACGAAACTTCCAGCTATTTACAGGCCCCTAAAAATTGAGGAGAAATTACCCCTTGGAATTGCAGTAATTTGTTTACACTTTAAAAACATCTGCATGTCATATCCACATGTATTAATGATAAAAGAAAAATGCTGTCACATTGTATTGGATGTTGACATGGAAATTTGTCAACTAAAAAACTTATTAAGTAATTTTGAGTTTCAACCTAAAATATTTTCTGGTCTTTCTTTCTTTTCCATATATCTTTTGGTTTTCAATTCTAGTGATTATATTTCATAATCTTAGATGTATTTTGTCACAACTTCAAGCCTGACATTATTTTTTTTATTGTATTTGATCGGCAAACCCGGAATTACCCTTATCCGTCCCGGAAACTGATCCGGTATTGTAATTATCTTCATTTCCGGTTTATATATGGCATCCATTGTTTTTCTATGTTGATGTTGTCAGTCAGATACGATTTCACTCGGATTTACAAATTACTTTTTAACGATTTTCGGTATAAAATTAGCGGTTGGATAAAATGAATATTGCTGTCATGAATAATAAAGATGAGAATTTATTTTGAGATCGTTTATTTGGAAATTTTGATAAAAAGGTCTGCGAAGTTATTTTTTATTTTCTTTCAAATCGAAGGTCCGTCGGGCGTAGCTAGTAACCAAAACGAAGGTCCGCTTGCAAAAGTGGAAGGTCGCGGACCTCGGACCACCGCTAATTTGAACCCCTGCAAGTTATAATTTTTGGACTAATTGCAAGATGTACATGTATAGGCATTGGCCCACTTATTTACACATTTAAAATTCACAACATAACTTAGGTTAAGATGACAAAACTTAATTTAACAGTAAGTTCTATGTTTGATACTGATAGGTTATGACTGTCTTAAGAATCCTCTTGATTAGGGTCCAATGTTAAATGTCCAAGTTGGTAATGGTAGGCTTTTTCTAAATTCCTCTGCTCATATTGTTCACTTGTGTATCATGTATGATGGCTCAATTTGAAGCTGAGACATTTTCACAGATATGTCATGTATGTGGTTAAATTTTCTGCGTTAAGTGACTCTATTAATTTTTCCATCACTTATAACACCCCGAAAATCTTTTTGTGATGTGGCTTCTAGTCTGCTACATGTACAGGTAAAAAATAACCTTTTTCAAATCAGCACAAATGGTAATATACATGTAAGCTGTCACTTGTAACTTGTTTAATATAGAAATATGTCCAATATCACTACACAGAGATTTTTTGTCTTTAGAACAATTTTGTATTCTTCAATTTGAGACACAAAAGGAATATTGACCCATTGGATATTTTTTTTTAACTGCAACTTTATCATTGTTTATACCAAAACATAAGATTTAACAAGTCCTACACAATTTTATAATTACTGATAAACAATTTTAAGAATGACTTAAGATTGATAGGATTCAGGATTACCAGAAAAAAACTAATGAATTATGCAGGTCATTTACCAGATACATGTAGAGGAGATTGCCTGTATTCCTGCACTTAAAACGTTCTTCAAGCGTCTTAGTGATCGTCATTGTAAAGGGGTACATGTAAACTAGAAATAATGTTTGTTCTGCAGGTACAAATGGGTATCAGGTCTGTTCGCGCCCAATACACTTTTGCACCCTTCACGTTCGCACCCAAGGTAGGTTCGCACTCTTACACGTTCGCGCCCAATTTTAATTCAAATTCCAGTTGAATAATTTGAAAATCATGATTGTTGTTTTAAATTGCTTTGGTGTAAATACTGAATGTATTTATAGCTTGGTATTAGTAAAACATTGAAAATTTTAAATGAAAAACACAAAAGATAATTGTTTTTAACAGCTTTGTCCCTTTGATCTGAAACATTGAAACAATAAAATATAGCAATACACTATTATAACCAAAACATGATAAAATTTATTCAACACACAAAAAAAAAACGTAGTCAGAATCTCACTTCATTTTGAAACAAGTCAATATGAAACAAAGTTATAGCAATACACTAACCAAAACATGATTTATAGTATAACTAATCGCTGTATTTGAATATAAAAAATAAGACAACGCGTGACCGAACGACGCATGGATTAAACGAGTGCGCAGCACGAGTTTAATCCATAGGGGTGTTCGGTAACAAGTTGTCTTATTTTTGATATTCAAAGACGGCGATTAGTTATTCTTTTTATTACATTGGCAAATGGCTTTTTTTTATGAAATTAATGTAGAAAATGTAAGGAACTATATCTTTTTCCTACGCATTGACAATTTGTTTTGATCCGACGTTATCAACGTCTTGACAACGCCTATTGTTGTATGACGTCAGAGAGTGAAATAACCACGTTTATTTCACATGTGAAATTATCGGTTTTTATCTAACTGGGAAATCAATGTAATTCATTGAAACCAATGTAATAATACGAGTTATTCAACACAAAATAAAACGTTGACAGAATCCAACTTTATTTAGAAAGGATTTTTTTTTTTTAACAATACACTATCCATAAGATGATTAAGATTTATTCAACACAAAAAAATAATGCTGGCTCACTTTATTTTGAGACAATGACAACAATTATACTTATAAAAATACACTTGCCAAAAACTTGATTACAAAGTTATTCAACACAAAACCAATTAAAATTAGGCGCGAACATGTAGGGTGCGAAAGTGAAAGGGGGCGAACATGAGTAGGTGGAACGTGAATGGGTGCGAACAGACCCGGATTCGTACAAATGTACAGTACTTTAATCACAATTCCCTAATGACAACTTGAAAGTTTTATGACCGCAAGTTGTTGTGCTGTATGTTCAATAATTTGATTTTTAAATATGTAAATATGAGGTTGTCAACTTATAGTTATAATACACATGATTGCTATTAGTCCGCTATTAGGCATTACTGAATATCACACAGGTTCCTGTATTTCTTTTATCATGTTTATGTCATAATACAAAATATCTGACGCCACAATGGAAAAGCGATTGTTGTATGACCTCAATAGTTCAAGCGGGACAATTTATCCGCTGGGAATAGCCATAAGGTGTGTAGTCAAAGACAAACTTACAAAAGGCAAAGTGACATATAGTTATTAGTGTTATTTCTGCTTATCTTCTTGGTGTTTCATTGAATTTAGTGTATCAAAACTGGATCATGTTTGTTAACTTTTCTAACAATATCATTGTATATAAAAATGGGCCTATTGTCTATCTTTCTTTGAAGATACAGTATTATACATGCTTATTTGACTGCTGTCAGACTCGGTAACTTACAAGATGCCACTGCACGATGTGCAGACAAATGCACCCGTCGTCATGTTGACATATGTTGGGCCTCTTTGGTGGCAGTCGAAGCACTGCTTGTTGGGAGGTAACGCTGCCATTTCTCGTAACATTTTGAGGTGTTTCTCATCTTGCTTTCTTTTGCTTGACGCCATTTTGAAGTATGACAATTTTTTAAACCGGAAGTTACTTCCGAACTAAATTACGGAAGGAGCGATAACTCCCACATCTTTTTGTGGTTACTGTATGCGGTTATGTATAAAGTATTTGTTGGAACGTATTTTTACTTGATTAATAGAACATATATCTTACTCTTATGTATACTTTTTTAGTATAGATAGTCCCTAATTTTGCATAACAAAAGTGTTAACTTTGCATCACTCTCAGAGCTTGTAAGCTTTCCCGATTACACCATATTGTTAAAAATCTATGTTGAAATATTTTAACCGTATGTAGAACTTGTCAGAATTTCCTTTATAATATGATGCCTTTGCAAACTCTAAAGATTTGCATAATAACCGAAGGTAAAACAACTTGACACAGTCTTTGATAAATATATATATTTTTAAAATTTATTATTAGATCTAAAAGAAGACAATGTCTTCTTGTAAGACATAAATTGGTTTCATTTAACACCAAGCTAAGCAAAAAAAAAATAATAAAAAAATACATGACTGAAAAGTTAAATCACAAAAATTCTACTCCGAGGAAAATTTAAAAACGGAAAGTTCCTAATCAAATGGCAAAATCAAAAGCTTAAACACATCAAACGAATTGACAACAACTGTCATATTCCTTACTTGGGTACATGGGTGATTCAGGAAATTTTACTGTGACATTTCTTCATTAAATGTGACAAATACCGCAGTAAAAGAAAATACATTTCTACTTTTATATCTAGTTAAGTGAAACATTTGAGTCAGTTAAAAGAGGAGGAACAGTTCTTGCAAGTAAATAATTCATCAGCGATGATTTTGTTTATCTAATTTTAACTCAATTTAACTAAACTACACTATTTCACTTGTATTTTTCAATTCAAAATATTTTATTGTTCAAATATCAAATGTACATTTAAACAAAGAGATTGGACAAAAGGCAGTGCCTATACAAATCCTTTCCCATACAAGATGGATTGAATAACATGCAATCCATGATAGTATATAATTTTCTGATAAGTTAATAGATCATACGTTGTTTAATCTTCGGATTTCAAATGTTTGGCTTTGAGCGTTCCTGATGAAGGTAAATCCAGAAAAGCGCTTCGGACGCAATAAATTATAAAACGTGTTGTTTTCCATATTTTGTTGCAGTGAGTCAGGGGAGGCAATCCCCCCACTTCTTGAAGTATTTTATTGTGTATACGTATATAAATAACTATGTTAACAAAGTCAAAGCAAGACCTACTGAAGGTGGTGTAGAATTTTATACCACATTAATAAATGTTGGTTAGGAATCAAGTAGATCATTAAGTGAATTTTTTTACTCGAATTCACAAACTCACTGCAACAAAGTTGTTCTATTTATATGAATAACAAGAATTGATTGGCCCTTTTTTGCAATACATAAGTAATTTAGTGTACCATCTTATTACATGACTATTAATTTCTTGATTTTTGAAAATATAATTACTAATACAAAAAATAAAATAAAATATATATAAATTTCACTTGTATTATGACTGAAAAAAAAATATGCAGAGAATCACAATTTACCAAGGACGTACGAGCCGCGGTATAACTGTATTAATGTATATACCATGTACGGGAATATGTCAGACCCCTTCTAGGATTTGCATATTTGGAAAAGTCAGATATGTCTATCCAAGAGTATTACAGTTTTCATGGATAAAAAACAGACACACCTACATACCAAATCATTTAATATTTATAAACAAAGCAGACTAAATTACAAATACCGGAATAATAAGCTCACATAAATTTTTCTTCTCACTATAAATTAACCACAAGATAATTAATAATAATTTTAAAACATTTATTTGAAATGTTTTTAAATCAGGCATTCTGGCGCAATATCCGCAAGGGTAGTCGCCATTAAACCGGCTCCATTTAGTAGTAGTAGTAATGTTAAAGTCATGTTTTATCTAAACACACTAAGGTTGTTTGATTTGCAACTTACTATTTTCCCTGTTTCGGCACAAATTTAAATATGAAGTCATTAAATTCGATCTCAAAATGGTCAGCATTCGAAGTGGAATAAATATAGAGAAAGTCGTATTTAATTCATTCCATTGAGAACAAAACTAATTGAATTCAGATTTTTTAGTTATAGGATATTCTGAAATATATTATTTAATGGCAGAAATTGTAAATAAAAATAATTATCTAATTCGACTTTGTAAGTTTTATTTTCTTCACTATTTCCGTGTGCATGACTATACCCTACAATACACAATTTATGTTGACTGAGAAATAGTCCCAGATTTCTTATTCCTTTTTTAGTTTGTTGTACACATACCCAGTTAAACATTCTCCCAAAAAACATTTTGACTGAACACTTGGTAAAGTTAAAAAAAATTGTGATTAATTATAATTAACAATCTAATCACATGACATAAATGTAATTTGGCATGCTGATTACCCCAAGCCGACATTTAGAGTTCAGTATGCCATCTTCTACAAGTTAAGTTTGTCTCTGTATGCCACTTCGACCTGACATATCAAAATTCAAAATGTCAAAAGTACAGATGACCTTTGTATATATATTTCACAAACTTTTATATATTTCAAAAATATTCCTATTCCGAAAGACGAACACACACGCTTTAATATCAAGATGGCTTTATTTACTAGTACTCCTAAATCTAAACTTAGAGAAAAAGTCTTGTTGCTGAATCTGGACGAGAGCGACAACGAGAGTTCATCTGGTTATGATTCTCCTGTATATGTCTCCGATGAAAGCAAAGACGACAAGAAAACAGTTACAGCTAAAATGATTGAAGCTGATTCATCAGACGATTCAGATTTCTCATCCGATGAAGCAGACGATGATTCCTCAGACGACGACAGCGACGATTTAGATGATATTGATGACATACAGTCAACCAATGATTCGATGAAAGTTACCAAGATACAGGCTGTGATTGATAATATTCGCTATATTCTGTCCATGCCAGACTTATGTGATGTCATGTTCCTTGTTGGAGAACAGAGAATTCCAGTATATGGATTGAAGTCGATACTTGGAATAAGGAGCCGCGTTTTCTGTGACATGTTTGTAAAGCAGTCGCGGGAAGACATGAATAGCAAGAAAAAGTTAAAGAAATCCAAAGATGAGAAACAAACCAAAAGTAGCATGAAGACCACCATAATAATTGATAGTTATGACATCGAAGTGTTCCGTTCATTTTTAATGTTTTTGCACTGTGGGTCCGTTACCATGGATGCTTCGACTGTTGTTGGACTTCTCTGTTGTGCTGCTGAATTTGACATTGCTGATTTGAGAAAGGCATGCTGGGAATTTGTAGATACATGTCTGTCATCTGTTAGTACCGAAATTGTTATAAAAGAAACATTCCGTTATGATGACCATAGTGCTGCACTGAAACTCCGACAAACTATCCTTGGTCAACAGAAAAAGACAAAACTCCAAGACAAACAAAGTTCTCAGATGCGCCTGTCTCCAATTGGAAGAGAAACTGAAGTTTAGGGGAATTTTGTTTTGAAACTGTGTAGTGCTATGCTTTGAAATACATACATACATTTTTAACTTATTTAAAACTAACTGTTTTGAATATCTATTGGTATTCACAAAGTGCAACTAGCCTGTCTATTTTATTTTATAGTGCTTTATTAAACAATATAAAACACATATTTTTGTTCATTATTTTTAGATTAGCTGTTTAGGTGGTATTGACGTGTAAAAATGGTATGCTCTACCAAAATGCAGTATACTAGGTTATTTTCAAAAGTACGTATTTGTTTATACCAAATATGGATCGAAACAAAACAAACTAAACTACAGCATATAAATACCAAGAAAAAAACCCCCATGCATAATTAAAACATGTACTTATACATATATACTTAGTATTTCATTTGTAATTACGAGTGTAATAAAAAGTATAGGTCATCAAGCTTCCAAGCCACAGGTTGTGTGCAAAATTCTCATTTTCCTCCCACTTGCGACAAAAGTAGCAGTATGCGAGACACAGGTAGAACTATCCGGAGGTGGCGGCGTAACCGATTTGTATAAATTAAATGCTTTATATTTCATAGGGTAGAAGACCTGGATACATAAACCCTTGTATAAAGAGATACCTTATATTAGTTTCGGTCGGGTATATGTCCATTGTCCTTGATCTCATTTTCATGACTCGGCGACTGCTTAGAAAAATAGTGTGTATTTTTGTCGTGTGCATTTTCACATATTATGAGTAGTAGGACAACTAATATTTCGTATATTGTAGGTTCCTTGCAACGCCTACATGAATGTCAGACAGCGTTAACTTGACCTCGACCTCTTTTTATGGATCAATGATCAAGGTAACAGTTACGTGATTGTGTCGGTTTCGCAGATATTATCTGGCATTGCCCTCATTTTCATGGTTCATTAGTCAATGATAAGATTTTGTTATTTTTTTGGTCAATCAGATACCATAAGCAAGAGGTCAACAACATATGGTGAATGATTGTAAGGTGTAAATGTCTTTCTGGCATGATTCATCTGACCATGACCTCGTTATCAAAGAAAACCTATGTTAGGTATATGTAATTCATTGTTGTAATGAAACCTTCATGTTACATACTTTCAACATAAATTCAATGATAAGTTAAACAGGCGAGACATCACCATGTGTACTCTTGTGAAATACGACGAAAGAAAGCTTTAAGGATAGTAGAAGACTTCTTATATCATTAAAGAATATTAAATGCTACATAAGAATATACGAAAAGAAGGCTTTAATGGAATGCTTTCAAAAAAATAAATCAAAAGGTACAATACATGACTAAAAAGATACATCACGAAAAGACAAATGACAGTGCTCATAGCACTACAAAGAAACCCGTATTAGGTGCAGATCCAGGATTATGAAAAAGGGTGGAGGGGGGCTTTGCAAGCCAATGTTTGGATTGATATCTGTAATAAACAGCTGCGCCACGAGCGCATGATACGCCTGTCGTCTTGTGTGTGTTAAGTTATATGCAATAACCATAAATAATTTATGAGATACGGCACGACATATAACTAAGAAGTGTGTAAAGTTTTAAGCAATTATCATAAATTGTTTTTGAGATACGGCACGACATGTGAACTCCCCTTTAAAAAAAACCCACCCCAATAACTCTAAAATTAAATTTTGAATCATCACCAAAAAGTATACAGATCTTAAGATTAATATAACTAAGAAGTGTGTAAAAATTTAAGCAACAATCATAAATCTTTTTTTTGAGATACAATGCGACATGTGAAGGCCCCCCCCTTTTTTTTTTTTACCAAAAACTCAATTACTTAAAATAAAATTTTGAATCATCACCAAAAAGATTACAGATCTTAAGATTAATATAACTAAGAAATGTATAAAGTTTTTAGCAATAATCATAAATCGTTTAGGAAATACGGCGCAACATGTGAAAACCCCCTTTGTTTTTTTTAACAAAAACTAAACTCTAAAATGAAATTTTGAATCATCACCAAAAAGTATACAGATCTTAAGATTAATATATCTAAGAAGTGTATAAAGTTTTAAGCAATTATCATAAATCGTTTTCGAGATACGGCATGATATGTGAAACCCACCTTTTTTCTTTAAAAAAACTCAATAACTCTAAAATGAAATTTGAATCATCACCAAAAAGTATACAGATCTTTAGATTCATATACCTAAGAAGTGTGTAAAGTTTTAAGCAATACTCATAAACCATTTTTGAGATACGACGCGACATGTGAAAAAAGCACCCCTCTGTTTTAGTTACCAAGTCCCGTAACTCAAAAAGTTATAATCTTATTTTCACCAAAAAGTATACAGATTTTTTGACCATCATAAGAAACAACTATATTAAGTTTCATGAAATTTGGATATGTTTTTTTTTTCTCAAGTTACGCCTGTTATGGTGCAACATGTTTACCGTGACGGACAGGCAGGCGGACGCTGGACATTTGTATACCCGTAAAAAGTCCCGTCGAAATTTTGATGGGCGTATAAAAAGTGTATGTATTGAGCATATGATAGGTTATATCCATAAGGAGACCAAGAACACAAATCAGGCAGTTTGAACTCAGTTGGGCCAGAATGTTAAGCAGTTCTGTATCCATTAGTAGATTTTGCTAATAACGTTAATTGTTATATAGACAATAACTGTTTAGTGTCTTTAAATATCAGCTGTATTTGTACGAGGCTAGGAAACAAGGTGTATGCGAGCTTTTAGCGAGCTACTACACCTGTTTCGAGCCGAGTACAAATACAGCTGATATTTAAAGACACTAAACAGTTATTGTCTTTATCCTGCAATTAATTCTGTTTATTGTTTGTGTTTTGAAAGACACAAAAACTAACATATTTAATTAATTAATTTAATTAATATTTAATTTGTAATCCCTTGAGGCCCGCGTAGTAATATCAAAATCACACATTACGCTGAAGACGGGTTCGCAAAAAAAGAATCTCGAATGGTCAACAATAATACATCGCTCAAGGTGTATAATTATCTATTTTAACATAACAACTAATTTCAACAGTAAAAACAAATAACAAAACATTGTCAAATTTGAAACAGAAGTGTACGAATTGTCCTACGCTTCAGACTTGAAATTCACTAAACATGCATGCTGAAATTGACATGGTTGATTTTGTAACACAATCATACACATTCAAGTTTTGAAATCGACAAGTGTCATCGTCATTGGAATGCAACTGGAATACACATTCTGAGGTCACACAGGTTCAAACAATACTCAGTCCGGCAGTGGGCGGAGCTTTATTTAAAGCGATATCTGTATAGTATACAGATACAGCATAGCGATATCTGTAGGGCTGTATCTGTATAGTAGGACACCCAATTGCAGGATAAATGCTATTCTTTCTTGATTGCTCAAACTTCCTTTAATCTGGGACAGTTTTGTAACAGTTCAACATAAGAACAAACTATCAAAATCAGTTGAAAAAGACTAAACACATAATAAAACGTCACATTAGATTGATACAAACGGAAATAATAATATATAACAAAAACACTGGGTTGACGTGGACGGGAACTTGTACATCCCAACAACAAAAAGACACTTAGTACAGATCTGTGAGTATTCATAGTTACTGACAGCTAGTTCAAAGCAACTAATAAAAAAATCATGTATCTAAGACAAAGTCCTTATCAGTTTGAAATACTCATACTCGTATAAATGCCTGTACGAAGTCAGAAATATGACAGTTGTCATCCATTCGTTAGATGCGTTTGAGCTTTTGAATTTGCCATTTGATTATGGACTTTCCTTTTTGAATTTTCGTCGGAGTTCAGTATTTTTGTGATTTTACTTTTTAAATAAAATTGTGATGTATATCTTCTGCTCTTATAAGTTATTGCGCATCTTTTCTTTTGTTCCGCTTTACTTCAACCTTGGAAAGGGAGTTTTTCTTTATAAATTGAATATCTTTCAATATTCGGAATGACTTATATTATTCTCGAGTAAAAAAAGTCACAACACACACACTAAATTTAATGGAATAGAATTTATTTGAATCTGATTTTTTTCAAAGTCCTACATTTTATTCAAAATTCTTCAGAGATCTACTTATGGAAATCCTTCCTATATGTTTCCATATCTTTTACGGAGGTAACACGGATAAGACCTCTTTTACCAACTCTAGTGAAATCAGCAAAAAAATCTCCAATGACGTCATTACCAACTGTATCAATCTTCATTCCATTGACTACTGTAATTCTGTCCTCTTTGGTTAAGTCCTTGTCGAGCTGAAAAAAATAAGTTAAAGTAGTTTATTTTCGTAATTTCTTAGACCAAATCCTTTTAACGGCTCCCTAATCAGATGGTAGTTGCAAAATAAGCGTAAATAACCCATTCGCGAAAACTAATGCATTATTAGAAGAAGTTGCCTTCGTTAATTTGGATCCATTTTTGTTTTGACTGAAAATTCAAATGTCCGAATTATTAATCTCAAGAATAAATGCATTTGAAAACAAGAATGTGTCCTCAGTACACGAATGCCCCACTCGCACTATCATTTTCCATGTTCAGTGGACCGTGAAATTTGGGTAAAAACTCTAATTTGGCATTAAAATTAGAAAGATCATATCATAGGGAACATGTGTACTAAGTTTGAAGTCGATTGGACTTCAACTTCATCAAAAACTACCTTGACCAAAAACTTTAACATGAAGCGGGACAGACGGACGGACGAACGAACGGACGGACGGACGGACGAACGAACGGACGGACGGACGGACGAACGAACGGACGAACGAACGGACGGACGGACGGACGGACGAACGAACGGACGAACGGACGCACAGACCAGAAAACATAATGCCCCTCTACTATCGTAGGTGGGGCATAAAAAGATATATTGGGTTCGTGTTTAAAATGTTGAGGCAGTCATGCCAATTGTACATTCCTTCGAAACAGGTGCAACATATTGCCATCAGCCGAATAAAGTTCTGCAATTTTTTTTTAAAGGCCAGTCAGCTTCAGCTACATCATACTGGCCTTCTAAATCTTACACTGATATCGTATAGTATATGAACTCCACAATGATTTGTAATTTATTTGCTTGTCAAGACACTTATGATAAATAAAAGAAAAGTAATTTGATTTGATTCTCATTTTTGCCCCTACCATTTTACAAAAATGTTCCCGCGGGCTCATTGGTTTTTAACCATTTTCACCTTTTCTCATAAAGTAAAAAATGTGATACAGTTAATAATACCTTAGGTTTAATAAATATTGCAATGCGAAGTTCATTTACTGCTACGTTCGAATCTTTATATTGCGCCTGTGCAGAATTTGATATTCCCATGAGTGCACATGCACCGATAGCTAGCAGTGAGATGTTAGGTGAGAATACGCCTTCACAGGACAGTCCGTTTACAAATGTGTAAGTCGTATCTGAAAAGAAAAAAAACATGAGTGACCTACAGTTGTTTATTTCTGTGTCTTTTGTTCTCTTGTGGAGAGTTTTCTCATTGGCAATCATACCACATCTCCAATAGGGTTCAATGGAATCTTCTGTCTTGCTCCTGATTGCTGATGTCATGATGCTGATTGTGTGCCATATCTAGCTAATGTCGGTGTAAATTGTATAATTTTGGCATGTTTACCTGAGAAACAAAGTTCATTCAAATGCATGAAAATGAATAAAAAAAAATAAAAGCGTTAAATTTTGGTTACTAGAAATGAAGTTCTGTCCAAGTTTATAAAATGTTGGTATTAAGGGTTGACAGTAAATAAATGATAAACAACGATGTCAGATATTTAAATAGCAATTCACAAATATCATTTTCTGTATGAAGATAACCAAACGGTAGCATCGATGCTAAATAAGTTTACGTGATACCCTTTATGGATTATTTTCACAATCACCTAAAGTTGAACCACCATAATTACTAAAAAAAGAAAAATCACCGTTATGGATTTATTTTACAAGAAACCATGTTAATAAAGAGAAGTGTCAATAAAGAGTCAGTTAATACAACCAAACTTGAGGGGATGAGATATTGCGTTGCAATCCTACGATCATCAAACAAGCTCATCCTCCCGTTACGATAATAGAACAGTAATACCTTTTTCCTTTGCTAGAACAGGTAGAAATGTCTTGCAACAAATGAAATGGGATTTAGCTCTAATGTTCATCTGGTTATCGAACTCTTCCACACTTTGTTCTGTCAATGGACCTTCCTGAAAATTAAATTTCATGCAAAATTAATGATAATCTGATAATTAGAATTTCAGAAGTGAAACAAAATCTGACTGAGCAGGTTTAAACCTAGTACAGTGGACCTTCCTGAAAATTCTATTTCATGAAAAAACTACAGTAATGATATTTATACAGTTATTGCTACATCAAACACACATTTCAAACGACGGTATGTATAACTTGTCCTTTTCTTCTTATGTTTTCTGTCGGTATTTAAAAAACAGACTAAATATTTGTTTTTATTGTGAAATATATTTCTGATGATAATTATTAATTTCATAGCTGAAACAAAATCTGAAACATGTTTAATCCTAGGATAGTGGACATAACTCTTCGTTCAATCAACGATTTTTACAAGTTCACTCTAAAGTTTTTAAGTAACACAGATTGAAAACATTCATGTAGCTGTTTTTTTAAAGGATTAACTGATTTTTAGAGTTATCTAATTTCCTACTAGACAAAATAATAAAAATACTCTCATTCATTTATTGTGACGTTGAGAACAAGTAGCATATGGCGAAACAGAGTAATCTTGGTAACTACAGCTGATTGCATTGCCTGTGTAGATAAAGGTAATAACTTGCTAGCTGAACCGTGAAGTAATTGTTATTTTTTATTTTCATTTTGTTATGTTGTGTCAAATACTATAAATATGTAGTTTTATGGCAATAAAGATTTAATTTGAATTTAATTATTAGGTTTAATAGGTAAACTACCCTTCTATATGAGTAGATAAGTCTGACAGATACACACTATATTTGTAAGACTAGGGTACTTCGAGAGGAGGGTAGTATACCTTACCTTATAATGACTACATGGTTCAACTAACAAGCAAGCTTACCAAAGATATTACCTTTACCTACACACTCAATGCAATCGGCTGTAATGTATTTTTTATAGATTGATGTTCGATGTGAGTCAAGGCTCCGTGTTGAAGACCGTACTTTTACCTATAATCGTTTACTTTTACACATTGTGAATTGGATGGAAAGTTGTCTCAATGGCACTCATACCACATCTTCTAAAACCTATGACCATATACACTGAAAATTGTATGACACTTTGATATTCATTTTAAGCTAAACTGTTTAACATATTGTTTACTACCTCCCACCATTTACCAAAGGCAGACAACACGTGATGAACGCCGCCATGTTGTTCCTGTAAAATTTTAAGAATTTTCTTTGCGCCAGCTTCAGTTCCAATGTCTTCCTGTAGCGAGAAGATAATAATTTTTTCAAAACATCGTACGTCATGTTTCAAAAACAATATATTTCGTTAGTCCTAAAACATGTATACTAGTAATTAAAACAACTTGAATGAGGTCATAGTATTTTATAAAGTGGATCACAGATTTTTAAAAATCATACAGTTAGAAATTTCACTTTTATAAAATTAAAACAAATGCGCGAGTCCGACTGTACAACATAAATTCGATACATTTCCATTTCAAAAACTGCTGAATCCATGAGACAAAGTTACCGATCTTTGACAATTTTTGTCACTTTGCTAGTTACGAACTAACAAATTTTGCTCTCTTGGACATTAAACTTTACTCAGTAATTTGAGAGAAAAAATGTGTGATCGAAACACTAAATCCAGTAATTTGATTGGTTGATATCTGAACCTGACTACGATAGTCGGAGTCGAAATTGTTTGTGATGGGGAAACACTTGCCGTGACATGACTCCTTTCCAGTATTTCCCTCATAGATTCCCTTTTTGGGGACCAAAATACGTGATCAAAACTTATCATATTTAGCATACGATTCAAGATAAATCTTCGCACTGACTCCATTTGTTAGAATACAGCACAAACACATAACAGAGTTTCTACAAAACTCACCGCAATAAGTATCAGATTTTTCTGTAAGTCTGCACTGAAACTCTTCTTCAGATCATCTAAGCGCTGTTGAGACCTTGAACTAACAGCTACCTAAATATCAAAATTAATATAATTTTTATGTAAAAACCGGATTACCAACTTGGAAAATACTTTTAGAAATTCTTGGAATACGTGAAGTATACAGGAGAACAAATTTTAAACTTGTTGAAAACATATGTCTGAAATCGAAGATGGATGCTTCGGGAATGGGAACGAATTTGACTCATGGTGCAAACCGTCAATTTATAAAAAAAAAAAAGCTAAAAATAAAAAAACTTAGAGATCATCCTCAAATATCGATTTATGTTGACAAAATGACGACATACCTTGGCTCCTTCTTTCAGTAAAGATCTTGCGCATCCTGATCCAACAATACCTGTACCACCAGCAATGAATGCAACTCTGCCTGAGCATAGAAAATTTAGACATATATATACAACTTCATAAGCGCCTTTTCTAGCTGGTCGTACTATGCGGTTTAGGTTTTGCTGTTTGCTTGGTCATTGTTACCTTTTTAACTGCGAAAATCAATTGGGCTCTGTTGAATAGTTGTTTCATTGGCAATCATACGTACCGCATTTTCCTATATTTATATTCTTCTTGAAACTTGCCATTACAGAAACTTGAAAATTTTAAACATGAATGACGTCGCTAAAAAGTCGTTAAAAGTATTTGTAAAACCTGCCAAGGTCAGAAAGTGGGTTGGTCTTGAAGTCAGTTAACAGCTCTCATGTCATGTGTTTGTAGTTTAAAAAAAGTAACATCAAAGTTGACGCATTCAATCAAAATGTTTTATGCATTCCCTCTGGGCGACAGTGGTTCTGACCTGTTCACACTTTCTTAAGAGCAACAACTCGGCGACAAAAGCTTTGCCTTTAATCTATTCATCATTAAAAAATAAGGGGGGGGATTATTTGGATTAAATTGCTATCTAATAAATTTCTTTACCTAAACATGTACTATTTTCATAAAGAGTATTGTAAAATAAGTGTTATTTTATTTTCCTAAGATGCGGCAATATTCAAAACGACCTCTATGACAAAAATAAAACGTTACGAAAATATATGTTGAAATGAATATGTAGAGCCCTCGGAATTTCTATACATTTTTTAAATTACGAAAAGATAAAAATTGAAAATCGAAAAATCGAAAATCAACCTAATTCGTCAACCCTAATCATGAATGTAAAACGTATGATTTCAAGGATAAACCAATATTTGAAGAAATTATTATACTCTCTCATTCTGGTTGTGACAAGTTTGATAAATTTTGATGAACCACGATAAAATTTGTCTCGTGTTATTCCCCGCCATAACAAATGTTTTAATGATTTTTAATTTGACAATTTACAAAAATACAACTTCAGAGTTTTAAATTTGACCTTTATCTCGAGTGGATGAATATCGAACATAATGAGATTGTGTGGCAGAATCTGATGTACTAAGTATATAGTTTTACAAGTTAAACTTTCAGTACTATGCGTGTTTGGTTTTGAGAATGATGGCCAAAGACATTATTGCTCAACCAATAATTCATATTTCATATACACGGGATACCAGTTAAGATTTATATAAAATTGAGAATGGAAATTGGGAATGTGTCAAAGAGACAACAACCCGCCAAAGAGTAGAAAACAACCGAAGGCTATCAGTGGGTCTTAAATACGACCAGAAAATCCCGCACCGGAACCGTTTATTACAAACCATAGGCGTAACCAAAAGAGAGGGTCTCGGGGCCCGGGCCACCCCTTTAGTGGGAACATATGGTAGATTATATACGGAATCGCTGACGCATGATTAGTGCAGAACCCCCTTTAGGTCGATAAAGGCAAATGAAATGTAATAAAAAAAAAAACCAAAACACCATATAACTTAGTATAACTGTATCGGATTAAATTTGATTTTCTTGAAATTCCTCCAATATGTGTCAATTTTTTTTTTTTACTTTCAAGTATACATTAATTAATTACATATGCATATAATTTGATATCATGATAGTACATTATGCATGTTTTCAAGTTTAGAAGAGAGTATAGATGATATCAGTTCACCAGTGGGGGATCAAAATCAAAAGGGGTGTGGCGGTGGGGGGAAAGTATAGTATACAGAAATGACCATTGCAGGTCTTTGATATCATGATAGTACATTATGCATGTTTTCAAGTTTAGAAGAGAGTATAGATGATATCAGTTCACCAGTGGGGGATCAAATTCAAAAGGGGTGTGGCGGGTGGTGGGAAAGTATAGTATACAGAAATGACCATTGCAGGTCCACTGTGGTGTCATAAACACAAAAAAAACTTCAAATTTGACCTTAAGGTATTTGACCATACCATTTGGTATACCTACAATCCTCACTAAAAGATATTTTATTAAACACTAAAATCTTTGTATAAGACTAAACTTGTAACAATCTTCATCTCACTGGCCAAGGCTATTGACCTTAAATAAATATTACCGTATTTTCCCTAGCAATGACCTCAATACATGATTTTTTTAACAGTTGTTATTGGTTTTGAACTAACTATCAGTAACTGCGAGTGTTCTCAGATTTGTACATGATGCCTTTTTCGTTTTGAGGGATGTATTAATTCGCTGCCATGTCCGATCTGTGTTTCTGTTACATGTTTTTCATCATTGTACTAGTACTGATCTGATGACTTAAAAACTTTTCAACTGATTTTTATAGTTTGTTCTTTTGATGTACTGTTACAACACTGTCCCAGGATGTGTTTAACCCCGCTTCTTTATGTGCCTGCTTTAAGTCATTGGCCTGTAGTTCAGTGGTTGTCATTGGTTCATGTCTGTCATTTTGTTTTCGTAAATTGTTAAAAATGTTATAAATAAGCCTGCATGTTTTCTCAATTGGGTTATTTCAAATCTATCATGACTGGGTTTTTTTTTAAAACCCGACAATACGGCATGGTTTTTTTCTCGTCGTTGAAGGCCGTACGGTTGCCTATATTTCATCCACTTGTAATTCAAACTTTGGTGGTAAGGAGTTGGTCTCTTTGGTAATCATACCACAGTCTCCTTATTTTTTTATCAAGATAATATTTTATAAATCAGTTAATGAATAAATGAATTAGTGAATTGCTCGAACATTGTTGCGGACAAGAACTGTTAATATTTAAGTTTGCATCGCGTAGCGTACTATATTTAACGAAGACATGATTTCGAACGGTATTTTTCATTATTTGCACTGAATGTTCAGTTTTCTAATGTATTTAAATACCACACACCTAAGACCTTACACTAACATAGTAATAGAATATTGCATAACAGTTCTCCTGTACTCGCCCCTATGATAACGAAATAGAAAGGTCAATTGTGTCTGAAGCTGTTAACAAAACGAATTCACACTGTATCACAGCCAGTAAATAAATTACACATGCTTAAATTTACTTAAATAACAAAATAGCGATAATAATTTACTTACCCGAATATTTCATTATCATACAGTATTTTTATCACCGTTTCACAAAAAGTTTTATAACACAGGTAAGTATTTTTGTGAAGGGCTAATGTTAACCCGGTCAATAATTAGAATAACAAACATACGCGGCGGTCATAGTGAAACACTAAACGTGACTCATTCTGAAAGCAAACACTCGATCTAGAATAAGTATTGGAATTCACAAAAAATTGATCAGTTTGCTGAATGCGGGAACTGAATCTTTTTTGAAGTATCCCCTCTGTGATTTTCCTAAACGTGCCCGTAGACATGCTTATTTTAGATCACGAAGCTCTGACTTCAATCTGCATACCGACTTAATGAAACGAAGAAACACATAATTTTTACACTTCTATATGTTTTTATAAATTTCAGTTATTGTTCGTCTCGATTTTTTTCTCTCACTTTAATATTTCTGTAAAATATTTGATGTCAAATTACAAAAACCTTTTGGTAAACATCAAACTCTTACGTACTTAACATCAAAACCAGGTTCAATCCACCATTTTCTACATTTGAAAATGCCTGTACCAAGTCAGGAATATGACAGTTCTTGTCCATTCGTTTTTGATGCGTTTTGTTATTTGATTTTGCCATGTGATTATGGACTTTCCGAATTGATTTTCCTCTGAGTTCAGTATTTTTGTGATTTTACTTTTTACGTACTTAACATTATACTATACAGTATAGTCTTATTTAATGAATATTTAATTTCAAACAAAATGATTTAGTCATTATACTGTTGTCATTTGGCTTCTTTAAACACGCAAAATATAAATAATCGAAGCATCCATGTTAAATACAATTACTAATATTCATTTGGTTTTCAGATTTTTTGGTTTGACTGTTCCTGGTGAATGTAAGTTTCGCGTCAGATGTATACACAGACTCAGTAACAAAGATAATAAGTAATGCAAGTGTTTATGGTGGGGTTCGTGTTGCTTAGTCTATAGGTTCAAGCAGTGGCGGATCCAGAAATTTTCATAAGTGGGGGCCCACTGACTAACCTAAGAGGGGGCCCGCTCCAGTCACGCTTCAGTGATTCCCTATATAAGCAACCAAATTTTTTCCCAAAAAGGGGGGGGGGGGCCCGGGCCTCCTGCCCCCCCCTAAATCCGCCTCTGGGTTGCACTTTGTAAATACAGCTGTTTCTCAAACCACGCCTCTTTTGGGGAGATTTAGAATATTCATAGAAAATTAATTTTGTTTACATACTGGTTCCCAATTATGCTCTCTTGTGTTCCATCTCATAGAGACACAACTTGGGAATGTTACCAGTAAATATACATGTGCATATTGTTTACATTGAAATCTGTGGTAACCCTTCATTCGAGGTAGGGGTAGTTAAGAAAATTAGTGTTAAAATTGAGAATGGAAATGGGGAATGTGTCAAAGAGACAACAACCCGACCAAATAAAAAACAACAGCAGAGGGTCACCAACAGGTCTTCAATGTAGCGAGAAATTCCCGCACCCGGAGGCGTCCTTCAGCTGGCCCCTAAACAAATATATACTAGTCCAGTGATAATGAACGCCATACTAATTTCCAAATTGTACACAAGAAACTAAAATTAAAATAATACAAGACTAACAAAGGCCAGGGGCTCCTGACTTGGGACAGGCGCAAAAATGCGGCGGGGTTAAATATGTTTGTGAGATCTCAACCCTCCCCCTATACCTCTAACCAATGTAGAAAAGTAAACGCATAACAATACGCACATTAAAATTCAGTTCAAGAGAAGTCTGAGTCTGATGTCAGAAGATGTAACCAAGTTTATCATACTCTGAAAAGTTCAGGGCATATAAACGTTGAAAATATGCCGCACAGCCCTATATTTTGACCTTTGAAAAAAATTGTAGTGCATTCTAGGATAAGATTTTTTTCAAAACTTCATAGTAAAATTGGTACAGTTTTAGCCGTAATGGGAAATTGCATTGTCAATATTTACAGAAATGCAACCTATAGTTTTCTATGTTGTGTCTTGTGTACTAGTATTTGTCTGTAAATGTCTTTTTCATTTTTAGCCATGGTGTTGTCAGTTTATTTTTGACTGTTCCTCTGGTATCTTTCGTCCCTCTTTTAAGCTGGTATTAATGTTTTCAAACAGTTCATGAAATTCTTGCAGCCAAGAAATACATTATAGATTATTCTTGAGGATATACATAATTTGATATGAAAAACCTTTTATAAACTGTCTACAACAAATTTTATTTTCCAAATTTTATTCTTATGCAGTTTTTAAAGTAACTATCAAATCGCATTTTATCCAATATGGAGTAGGATTCCAGTTGACGGGATACCAGTTCAGTACCCACGAATAAAGTCCCTTAAAAATCCTTAATAAAACTTCCATGTTGTAAATGGGATATTGTTACTAGATGATAAGTATGGTAAGCTGATTGAATTTATATTTTTCTCAAAGAATAATCGTCATACTTTCGAAAATTCGGACATTTTGTGTGATTGTGAAATGTGCACGGTGGATGATTATCTGAGTAAATCGCCTATTTTTAACCAGAAAATGAAATCATCGAACCGAAGAATTTGCCTTCGTTTTGATGGAATTTGCCGAATTGTATGAGGGTACGGTAAACAAAGATGCAATACCAAAATAAAAGGACCCAGTATTATACTTTATAGTCCAGTTTACCGTATCAGCATACAGTTTTTTTGTCTTCTCTAATCCCGAAACTCGTTGAATAAATTGGAAGCAAATATCCCGTTGAACATTCAGGCAGTGATTTAATATCGTTTAGTTTGTTGTGGTAAACCTTCAGCGTGCGAAGAAACGGTAAACTGCAGAGTATACTCTTATACTAATTGAGCTACGGTAAACCTTTGATAGAATTTTTATGGTTACGGTAAACATCGCAGTCACAAGCTATGGAAAAGTTTATGGTAACGGTAAACATATAAGAAAAATGCCTTAGAAATGTTAACCGTTTGCAAGAGTAGGTACCATTAATGAAAAGGGGAGCTATTTCCAAAAATGTACTATTTAATTATGTAAGGAAGCATTTATTAAGACTTGTCTCCCCTTGAACATCAAGACATGGAAGAGGCCATATCGGCCGATTCACTATATAAGGCTTGCATTTCTCTATTTGGTATCTTTATCACATCACATCCACGCCAGTTTAAAATGGAATTTTTAATGAACAGTGGACTCTCAAATGTTGTAGCTCTTACTGAAGAAGTTTTCTCTGCCTCTAGCGAAATATTCGGTAAAGTTGCAATAAAGAAAGTCATCAAAACCTCAACTGAGTTTGAAGCTTTTCTCAGCCTCAAACACGAAAACATCGTCGAAGCCATTGAAATCATCGAAGCCGAAGAATTTGCCTTCGTTTTGATGGAATTCGCTGAATTCGGAGATGTTTTTGAATACATAATGAAAAACGGTCTCATGTCCGTTGAAGCCACCCTCTCTCTCTTCTCTCAGGTTGTCAAAGCAATCGAATACTGCCACTCAATTGGAATCGCCCACAATGACATTAAATTAGAAAACGTCTTGTCTAATGGTTGTGTCAAATTGGCCGACTTTGGATTTGCCAAGTCGTCCGATATTGTTGCCGAATCTGAAGAATTTTGTGGAACCCTCCCATACGCTGCCCCAGAAGTTATTATGGGAATGGAACACAACACCATGAAAGCCGATATGTGGAGTATGGGAGTTATGCTCTACGTCATGCTCTTCGGAGCTTTCCCATTCTCCGATAGTGACGCTACCTCTATGGTCCAATCACCCTCTCTTTCCCAGAAAACACTAACGAAACGTTAAAGTCTCTCATCTCCTCTATGCTTGAACCCTCTATTGAAAAACGCGCTAATGCAAGCTCAGTCCGTCTTGCCTTGAGCCAGTTTTAAACACATAATTAAGCATCCTTGAAATCACAATGTTGTGATTTCAAGGATGCCTTTTTTTTTTGTCTGAGCTGTTGTTACGGTAAACCGTGTGGACCTTCTTTTAATGTAACTTGATCAAATACGATATGCGGTTACGGTAAACAAATGTCAACGTTTGGTCTACAGGATTGGCACATCTTTTACTTCTTGTTTTATCAATGAGACACTGCTAAGTGATTAAGACTATTTGTTAGTCTAGTTTACCGTATCACCAAACAGTCCTTTAACATTTCAGTTTCCCGTTCCTTTGTATTAAATGTTTGAGAAACAAGATAAGGATATTGATAGGTAATGTTTCAGGGTTTCTGTCCATTGATATCGAAACATATCAGCCGCGAGCCAGAGAGCTTCACCTTGTGTCGAGCGGCTGAACACCCATAATCTAGGTAAACTAATTGTATGAGGGTACGGTAAACAAAGATGCAATACAAAAATAAAAGGACCCAGTATTATACTTTATAGTCCAGTTTACCGTATCAGCATACAGTTTTTTTGTCTTCTCTAATCCCGAAACTCGTTGAATAAATTGGAAGCAAATATCCCGTTGAACATTCAGGCAGTGATTTAATATCGTTTAGTTTGTTGTGGTAAACCTTCAGCGTGCGAAGAAACGGTAAACTGCAGAGTATACTCTTATACTAATTGAGCTACGGTAAACCTTTGATAGAATTTTTATGGTTACGGTAAACATCGCAGTCACAAGCTATGGAAAAGTTTATGGTAACGGTAAACATATAAGAAAAATGCCTTAGAAATGTTAACCGTTTGCAAGAGTAGGTACCATTAATGAAAAGGGGAGCTATTTCCAAAAATGTACTATTTAATTATGTAAGGAAGCATTTATTAAGACTTGTCTCCCCTTGAACATCAAGACATGGAAGAGGCCATATCGGCCGATTCACTATATAAGGCTTGCATTTCTCTATTTGGTATCTTTATCACATCACATCCACGCCAGTTTAAAATGGAATTTTTAATGAACAGTGGACTCTCAAATGTTGTAGCTCTTACTGAAGAAGTTTTCTCTGCCTCTAGCGAAATATTCGGTAAAGTTGCAATAAAGAAAGTCATCAAAACCTCAACTGAGTTTGAAGCTTTTCTCAGCCTCAAACACGAAAACATCGTCGAAGCCATTGAAATCATCGAAGCCGAAGAATTTGCCTTCGTTTTGATGGAATTCGCTGAATTCGGAGATGTTTTTGAATACATAATGAAAAACGGTCTCATGTCCGTTGAAGCCACCCTCTCTCTCTTCTCTCAGGTTGTCAAAGCAATCGAATACTGCCACTCAATTGGAATCGCCCACAATGACATTAAATTAGAAAACGTCTTGTTGTCTAATGGTTGTGTCAAATTGGCCGACTTTGGATTTGCCAAGTCGTCCGATATTGTTGCCGAATCTGAAGAATTTTGTGGAAACCTCCCATACGCTGCCCCAGAAGTTATTATGGGAATGGAACACAACACCATGAAAGCCGATATGTGGAGTATGGGAGTTATGCTCTACGTCATGCTCTTCGGAGCTTTCCCATTCTCCGATAGTGACGCTACCTCTATGGTCCAATCTCAAATCTCCAACACCCTCTCTTTCCCAGAAAACACTAACGAAACGTTAAAGTCTCTCATCTCCTCTATGCTTGAACCCTCTGTTGAAAAACGCGCTAATGCAAGCTCAGTCCGTCTTGCCTTGAGCCAGTTTTAAACACATAATTAAGCATCCTTGAAATCACAATGTTGTGATTTCAAGGATGCCTTTTTTTTTTGTCTGAGCTGTTGTTACGGTAAACCGTGCGGACCTTCTTTTAATGTAACTTGATCAAATACGATATGCGGTTACGGTAAACAAATGTCAACGTTTGGTCTACAGGATTGGCACATCTTTTACTTCTTGTTTTATCAATGAGACACTGCTAAGTGATTAAGACTATTTGTTAGTCTAGTTTACCGTATCACCAAACAGTCCTTTAACATTTCAGTTTCCCGTTCCTTTGTATTAAATGTTTGAGAAACAAGATAAGGATATTGATAGGTAATGTTTCAGGGTTTCTGTCCATTGATATCGAAACATATCAGCCGCGAGCCAGAGAGCTTCACCTTGTGTCGAGCGGCTGAACACCCATAATCTAGGTAAACTAATTGTATGAGGGTACGGTAAACAAAGATGCAATACCAAAATAAAAGGACCCAGTATTATACTTTATAGTCCAGTTTACCGTATCAGCATACAGTTTTTTTGTCTTCTCTAATCCCGAAACTCGTTGAATAAATTGGAAGCAAATATCCCGTTGAACATTCAGGCAGTGATTTAATATCGTTTAGTTTGTTGTGGTAAACCTTCAGCGTGCGAAGAAACGGTAAACTGCAGAGTATACTCTTATACTAATTGAGCTACGGTAAACCTTTGATAGAATTTTTATGGTTACGGTAAACATCGCAGTCACAAGCTATGGAAAAGTTTATGGTAACGGTAAACATATAAGAAAAATGCCTTAGAAATGTTAACCGTTTGCAAGAGTAGGTACCATTAATGAAAAGGGGAGCTATTTCCAAAAATGTACTATTTAATTATGTAAGGAAGCATTTATTAAGACTTGTCTCCCCTTGAACATCAAGACATGGAAGAGGCCATATCGGCCGATTCACTATATAAGGCTTGCATTTCTCTATTTGGTATCTTTATCATATCCACGCCAGTTTAAAATGGAATTTTTAATGAACAGTGGACTCTCAAATGTTGTAGCTCTTACTGAAGAAGTTTTCTCTGCCTCTAGCGAAATATTCGGTAAAGTTGCAATAAAGAAAGTCATCAAAACCTCAACTGAGTTTGAAGCTTTTCTCAGCCTCAAACACGAAAACATCGTCGAAGCCATTGAAATCATCGAAGCCGAAGAATTTGCCTTCGTTTTGATGGAATTCGCTGAATTCGGAGATGTTTTTGAATACATAATGAAAAACGGTCTCATGTCCGTTGAAGCCACCCTCTCTCTCTTCTCTCAGGTTGTCAAAGCAATCGAATACTGCCACTCAATTGGAATCGCCCACAATGACATTAAATTAGAAAACGTCTTGTTGTCTAATGGTTGTGTCAAATTGGCCGACTTTGGATTTGCCAAGTCGTCCGATATTGTTGCCGAATCTGAAGAATTTTGTGGAACCCTCCCATACGCTGCCCCAGAAGTTATTATGGGAATGGAACACAACACCATGAAAGCCGATATGTGGAGTATGGGAGTTATGCTCTACGTCATGCTCTTCGGAGCTTTCCCATTCTCCGATAGTGACGCTACCTCTATGGTCCAATCACCCTCTCTTTCCCAGAAAACACTAACGAAACGTTAAAGTCTCTCATCTCCTCTATGCTTGAACCCTCTATTGAAAAACGCGCTAATGCAAGCTCAGTCCGTCTTGCCTTGAGCCAGTTTTAAACACATAATTAAGCATCCTTGAAATCACAATGTTGTGATTTCAAGGATGCCTTTTTTTTTTGTCTGAGCTGTTGTTACGGTAAACCGTGTGGACCTTCTTTTAATGTAACTTGATCAAATACGATATGCGGTTACGGTAAACAAATGTCAACGTTTGGTCTACAGGATTGGCACATCTTTTACTTCTTGTTTTATCAATGAGACACTGCTAAGTGATTAAGACTATTTGTTAGTCTAGTTTACCGTATCACCAAACAGTCCTTTAACATTTCAGTTTCCCGTTCCTTTGTATTAAATGTTTGAGAAACAAGATAAGGATATTGATAGGTAATGTTTCAGGGTTTCTGTCCATTGATATCGAAACATATCAGCCGCGAGCCAGAGAGCTTCACCTTGTGTCGAGCGGCTGAACACCCATAATCTAGGTAAACTAATTGTATGAGGGTACGGTAAACAAAGATGCAATACAAAAATAAAAGGACCCAGTATTATACTTTATAGTCCAGTTTACCGTATCAGCATACAGTTTTTTTGTCTTCTCTAATCCCGAAACTCGTTGAATAAATTGGAAGCAAATATCCCGTTGAACATTCAGGCAGTGATTTAATATCGTTTAGTTTGTTGTGGTAAACCTTCAGCGTGCGAAGAAACGGTAAACTGCAGAGTATACTCTTATACTAATTGAGCTACGGTAAACCTTTGATAGAATTTTTATGGTTACGGTAAACATCGCAGTCACAAGCTATGGAAAAGTTTATGGTAACGGTAAACATATAAGAAAAATGCCTTAGAAATGTTAACCGTTTGCAAGAGTAGGTACCATTAATGAAAAGGGGAGCTATTTCCAAAAATGTACTATTTAATTATGTAAGGAAGCATTTATTAAGACTTGTCTCCCCTTGAACATCAAGACATGGAAGAGGCCATATCGGCCGATTCACTATATAAGGCTTGCATTTCTCTATTTGGTATCTTTATCACATCACATCCACGCCAGTTTAAAATGGAATTTTTAATGAACAGTGGACTCTCAAATGTTGTAGCTCTTACTGAAGAAGTTTTCTCTGCCTCTAGCGAAATATTCGGTAAAGTTGCAATAAAGAAAGTCATCAAAACCTCAACTGAGTTTGAAGCTTTTCTCAGCCTCAAACACGAAAACATCGTCGAAGCCATTGAAATCATCGAAGCCGAAGAATTTGCCTTCGTTTTGATGGAATTCGCTGAATTCGGAGATGTTTTTGAATACATAATGAAAAACGGTCTCATGTCCGTTGAAGCCACCCTCTCTCTCTTCTCTCAGGTTGTCAAAGCAATCGAATACTGCCACTCAATTGGAATCGCCCACAATGACATTAAATTAGAAAACGTCTTGTTGTCTAATGGTTGTGTCAAATTGGCCGACTTTGGATTTGCCAAGTCGTCCGATATTGTTGCCGAATCTGAAGAATTTTGTGGAAACCTCCCATACGCTGCCCCAGAAGTTATTATGGGAATGGAACACAACACCATGAAAGCCGATATGTGGAGTATGGGAGTTATGCTCTACGTCATGCTCTTCGGAGCTTTCCCATTCTCCGATAGTGACGCTACCTCTATGGTCCAATCTCAAATCTCCAACACCCTCTCTTTCCCAGAAAACACTAACGAAACGTTAAAGTCTCTCATCTCCTCTATGCTTGAACCCTCTGTTGAAAAACGCGCTAATGCAAGCTCAGTCCGTCTTGCCTTGAGCCAGTTTTAAACACATAATTAAGCATCCTTGAAATCACAATGTTGTGATTTCAAGGATGCCTTTTTTTTTTGTCTGAGCTGTTGTTACGGTAAACCGTGCGGACCTTCTTTTAATGTAACTTGATCAAATACGATATGCGGTTACGGTAAACAAATGTCAACGTTTGGTCTACAGGATTGGCACATCTTTTACTTCTTGTTTTATCAATGAGACACTGCTAAGTGATTAAGACTATTTGTTAGTCTAGTTTACCGTATCACCAAACAGTCCTTTAACATTTCAGTTTCCCGTTCCTTTGTATTAAATGTTTGAGAAACAAGATAAGGATATTGATAGGTAATGTTTCAGGGTTTCTGTCCATTGATATCGAAACATATCAGCCGCGAGCCAGAGAGCTTCACCTTGTGTCGAGCGGCTGAACACCCATAATCTAGGTAAACTAATTGTATGAGGGTACGGTAAACAAAGATGCAATACCAAAATAAAAGGACCCAGTATTATACTTTATAGTCCAGTTTACCGTATCAGCATACAGTTTTTTTGTCTTCTCTAATCCCGAAACTCGTTGAATAAATTGGAAGCAAATATCCCGTTGAACATTCAGGCAGTGATTTAATATCGTTTAGTTTGTTGTGGTAAACCTTCAGCGTGCGAAGAAACGGTAAACTGCAGAGTATACTCTTATACTAATTGAGCTACGGTAAACCTTTGATAGAATTTTTATGGTTACGGTAAACATCGCAGTCACAAGCTATGGAAAAGTTTATGGTAACGGTAAACATATAAGAAAAATGCCTTAGAAATGTTAACCGTTTGCAAGAGTAGGTACCATTAATGAAAAGGGGAGCTATTTCCAAAAATGTACTATTTAATTATGTAAGGAAGCATTTATTAAGACTTGTCTCCCCTTGAACATCAAGACATGGAAGAGGCCATATCGGCCGATTCACTATATAAGGCTTGCATTTCTCTATTTGGTATCTTTATCATATCCACGCCAGTTTAAAATGGAATTTTTAATGAACAGTGGACTCTCAAATGTTGTAGCTCTTACTGAAGAAGTTTTCTCTGCCTCTAGCGAAATATTCGGTAAAGTTGCAATAAAGAAAGTCATCAAAACCTCAACTGAGTTTGAAGCTTTTCTCAGCCTCAAACACGAAAACATCGTCGAAGCCATTGAAATCATCGAAGCCGAAGAATTTGCCTTCGTTTTGATGGAATTCGCTGAATTCGGAGATGTTTTTGAATACATAATGAAAAACGGTCTCATGTCCGTTGAAGCCACCCTCTCTCTCTTCTCTCAGGTTGTCAAAGCAATCGAATACTGCCACTCAATTGGAATCGCCCACAATGACATTAAATTAGAAAACGTCTTGTTGTCTAATGGTTGTGTCAAATTGGCCGACTTTGGATTTGCCAAGTCGTCCGATATTGTTGCCGAATCTGAAGAATTTTGTGGAACCCTCCCATACGCTGCCCCAGAAGTTATTATGGGAATGGAACACAACACCATGAAAGCCGATATGTGGAGTATGGGAGTTATGCTCTACGTCATGCTCTTCGGAGCTTTCCCATTCTCCGATAGTGACGCTACCTCTATGGTCCAATCTCAAATCTCCAACACCCTCTCTTTCCCAGAAAACACTAACGAAACGTTAAAGTCTCTCATCTCCTCTATGCTTGAACCCTCTGTTGAAAAACGCGCTAATGCAAGCTCAGTCCGTCTTGCCTTGAGCCAGTTTTAAACACATAATTAAGCATCCTTGAAATCACAATGTTGTGATTTCAAGGATGCCTTTTTTTTTGTCTGAGCTGTTGTTACGGTAAACCGTGCGGACCTTCTTTTAATGTAACTTGATCAAATACGATATGCGGTTACGGTAAACAAATGTCAACGTTTGGTCTACAGGATTGGCACATCTTTTACTTCTTGTTTTATCAATGAGACACTGCTAAGTGATTAAGACTATTTGTTAGTCTAGTTTACCGTATCACCAAACAGTCCTTTAACATTTCAGTTTCCCGTTCCTTTGTATTAAATGTTTGAGAAACAAGATAAGGATATTGATAGGTAATGTTTCAGGGTTTCTGTCCATTGATATCGAAACATATCAGCCGCGAGCCAGAGAGCTTCACCTTGTGTCGAGCGGCTGAACACCCATAATCTAGGTAAACTAATTGTATGAGGGTACGGTAAACAAAGATGCAATACAAAAATAAAAGGACCCAGTATTATACTTTATAGTCCAGTTTACCGTATCAGCATACAGTTTTTTTGTCTTCTCTAATCCCGAAACTCTTTGAATAAATTGGAAGCAAATATCCCGTTGAACATTCAGGCAGTGATTTAATATCGTTTAGTTTGTTGTGGTAAACCTTCAGCGTGCGAAGAAACGGTAAACTGCAGAGTATACTCTTATACTAATTGAGCTACGGTAAACCTTTGATAGAATTTTTATGGTTACGGTAAACATCGCAGTCACAAGCTATGGAAAAGTTTATGGTAACGGTAAACATATAAGAAAAATGCCTTAGAAATGTTAACCGTTTGCAAGAGTAGGTACCATTAATGAAAAGGGGAGCTATTTCCAAAAATGTACTATTTAATTATGTAAGGAATCATTTATTAAGACTTGTCTCCCCTTGAACATCAAGACATGGAAGAGGCCATATCGGCCGATTCACTATATAAGGCTTGCATTTCTCTATTTGGTATCTTTATCACATCACATCCACGCCAGTTTAAAATGGAATTTTTAATGAACAGTGGACTCTCAAATGTTGTAGCTCTTACTGAAGAAGTTTTCTCTGCCTCTAGCGAAATATTCGGTAAAGTTGCAATAAAGAAAGTCATCAAAACCTCAACTGAGTTTGAAGCTTTTCTCAGCCTCAAACACGAAAACATCGTCGAAGCCATTGAAATCATCGAAGCCGAAGAATTTGCCTTCGTTTTGATGGAATTCGCTGTATTTGGTATCTTTATCACATCACATCCACGCCAGTTTAAAATGGAATTTTTAATGAACAGTGGACTCTCAAATGTTGTAGCTCTTACTGAAGAAGTTTTCTCTGCCTCTAGCGAAATATTCGGTAAAGTTGCAATAAAGAAAGTCATCAAAACCTCAACTGAGTTTGAAGCTTTTCTCAGCCTCAAACACGAAAACATCGTCGAAGCCATTGAAATCATCGAAGCCGAAGAATTTGCCTTCGTTTTGATGGAATTCGCTGAATTCGGAGATGTTTTTGAATACATAATGAAAAACGGTCTCATGTAGCCACCCTCTCTCTCTTCTCTCAGGTTGTCAAAGCAATCGAATACTGCCACTCAATTGGAATCGCCCACAATGACATTAAATTAGAAAACGTCTTGTTGTCTAATGGTTGTGTCAAATTGGCCGACTTTGGATTTGCCAAGTCGTCCGATATTGTTGCCGAATCTGAAGAATTTTGTGGAACCCTCCCATACGCTGCCCCAGAAGTTATTATGGGAATGGAACACAACACCATGAAAGCCGATATGTGGAGTATGGGAGTTATGCTCTACGTCATGCTCTTCGGAGCTTTCCCATTCTCCGATAGTGACGCTACCTCTATGGTCCAATCTCAAATCTCCAACACCCTCTCTTTCCCAGAAAACACTAACGAAACGTTAAAGTCTCTCATCTCCTCTATGCTTGAACCCTCTGTTGAAAAACGCGCTAATGCAAGCTCAGTCCGTCTTGCCTTGAGCCAGTTTTAAACACATAATTAAGCATCCTTGAAATCACAATGTTGTGATTTCAAGGATGCCTTTTTTTTTGTCTGAGCTGTTGTTACGGTAAACCGTGCGGACCTTCTTTTAATGTAACTTGATCAAATACGATATGCGGTTACGGTAAACAAATGTCAACGTTTGGTCTACAGGATTGGCACATCTTTTACTTCTTGTTTTATCAATGAGACACTGCTAAGTGATTAAGACTATTTGTTAGTCTAGTTTACCGTATCACCAAACAGTCCTTTAACATTTCAGTTTCCCGTTCCTTTGTATTAAATGTTTGAGAAACAAGATAAGGATATTGATAGGTAATGTTTCAGGGTTTCTGTCCATTGATATCGAAACATATCAGCCGCGAGCCAGAGAGCTTCACCTTGTGTCGAGCGGCTGAACACCCATAATCTAGGTAAACTAATTGTATGAGGGTACGGTAAACAAAGATGCAATACAAAAATAAAAGGACCCAGTATTATACTTTATAGTCCAGTTTACCGTATCAGCATACAGTTTTTTTGTCTTCTCTAATCCCGAAACTCTTTGAATAAATTGGAAGCAAATATCCCGTTGAACATTCAGGCAGTGATTTAATATCGTTTAGTTTGTTGTGGTAAACCTTCAGCGTGCGAAGAAACGGTAAACTGCAGAGTATACTCTTATACTAATTGAGCTACGGTAAACCTTTGATAGAATTTTTATGGTTACGGTAAACATCGCAGTCACAAGCTATGGAAAAGTTTATGGTAACGGTAAACATATAAGAAAAATGCCTTAGAAATGTTAACCGTTTGCAAGAGTAGGTACCATTAATGAAAAGGGGAGCTATTTCCAAAAATGTACTATTTAATTATGTAAGGAAGCATTTATTAAGACTTGTCTCCCCTTGAACATCAAGACATGGAAGAGGCCATATCGGCCGATTCACTATATAAGGCTTGCATTTCTCTATTTGGTATCTTTATCACATCACATCCACGCCAGTTTAAAATGGAATTTTTAATGAACAGTGGACTCTCAAATGTTGTAGCTCTTACTGAAGAAGTTTTCTCTGCCTCTAGCGAAATATTCGGTAAAGTTGCAATAAAGAAAGTCATCAAAACCTCAACTGAGTTTGAAGCTTTTCTCAGCCTCAAACACGAAAACATCGTCGAAGCCATTGAAATCATCGAAGCCGAAGAATTTGCCTTCGTTTTGATGGAATTCGCTGAATTCGGAGATGTTTTTGAATACATAATGAAAAACGGTCTCATGTCCGTTGAAGCCACCCTCTCTCTCTTCTCTCAGGTTGTCAAAGCAATCGAATACTGCCACTCAATTGGAATCGCCCACAATGACATTAAATTAGAAAACGTCTTGTTGTCTAATGGTTGTGTCAAATTGGCCGACTTTGGATTTGCCAAGTCGTCCGATATTGTTGCCGAATCTGAAGAATTTTGTGGAACCCTCCCATACGCTGCCCCAGAAGTTATTATGGGAATGGAACACAACACCATGAAAGCCGATATGTGGAGTATGGGAGTTATGCTCTACGTCATGCTCTTCGGAGCTTTCCCATTCTCCGATAGTGACGCTACCTCTATGGTCCAATGTCAAATCTCCAACACCCTCTCTTTCCTAGAAAACACTAACGAAACGTTAAAGTCTCTCATCTCCTCTATGCTTGAACCCTCTGTTGAAAAACGCGCTAATGCAAGCTCAGTCCGTCTTGCCTTGAGCCAGTTTTAAACACATAATTAAGCATCCTTGAAATCACAATGTTGTGATTTCAAGGATGCCTTTTTTTTTGTCTGAGCTGTTGTTACGGTAAACCGTGCGGACCTTCTTTTAATGTAACTTGATCAAATACGATATGCGGTTACGGTAAACAAATGTCAACGTTTGGTCTACAGGATTGGCACATCTTTTACTTCTTGTTTTATCAATGAGACACTGCTAAGTGATTAAGACTATTTGTTAGTCTAGTTTACCGTATCACCAAACAGTCCTTTAACATTTCAGTTTCCCGTTCCTTTGTATTAAATGTTTGAGAAACAAGATAAGGATATTGATAGGTAATGTTTCAGGGTTTCTGTCCATTGATATCGAAACATATCAGCCGCGAGCCAGAGAGCTTCACCTTGTGTCGAGCGGCTGAACACCCATAATCTAGGTAAACTAATTGTATGAGGGTACGGTAAACAAAGATGCAATACAAAAATAAAAGGACCCAGTATTATACTTTATAGTCCAGTTTACCGTATCAGCATACAGTTTTTTTGTCTTCTCTAATCCCGAAACTCTTTGAATAAATTGGAAGCAAATATCCCGTTGAACATTCAGGCAGTGATTTAATATCGTTTAGTTTGTTGTGGTAAACCTTCAGCGTGCGAAGAAACGGTAAACTGCAGAGTATACTCTTATACTAATTGAGCTACGGTAAACCTTTGATAGAATTTTTATGGTTACGGTAAACATCGCAGTCACAAGCTATGGAAAAGTTTATGGTAACGGTAAACATATAAGAAAAATGCCTTAGAAATGTTAACCGTTTGCAAGAGTAGGTACCATTAATGAAAAGGGGAGCTATTTCCAAAAATGTACTATTTAATTATGTAAGGAAGCATTTATTAAGACTTGTCTCCCCTTGAACATCAAGACATGGAAGAGGCCATATCGGCCGATTCACTATATAAGGCTTGCATTTCTCTATTTGGTATCTTTATCATATCCACGCCAGTTTAAAATGGAATTTTTAATGAACAGTGGACTCTCAAATGTTGTAGCTCTTACTGAAGAAGTTTTCTCTGCCTCTAGCGAAATATTCGGTAAAGTTGCAATAAAGAAAGTCATCAAAACCTCAACTGAGTTTGAAGCTTTTCTCAGCCTCAAACACGAAAACATCGTCGAAGCCATTGAAATCATCGAAGCCGAAGAATTTGCCTTCGTTTTGATGGAATTCGCTGAATTCGGAGATGTTTTTGAATACATAATGAAAAACGGTCTCATGTCCGTTGAAGCCACCCTCTCTCTCTTCTCTCAGGTTGTCAAAGCAATCGAATACTGCCACTCAATTGGAATCGCCCACAATGACATTAAATTAGAAAACGTCTTGTTGTCTAATGGTTGTGTCAAATTGGCCGACTTTGGATTTGCCAAGTCGTCCGATATTGTTGCCGAATCTGAAGAATTTTGTGGAACCCTCCCATACGCTGCCCCAGAAGTTATTATGGGAATGGAACACAACACCATGAAAGCCGATATGTGGAGTATGGGAGTTATGCTCTACGTCATGCTCTTCGGAGCTTTCCCATTCTCCGATAGTGACGCTACCTCTATGGTCCAATCTCAAATCTCCAACACCCTCTCTTTCCCAGAAAACACTAACGAAACGTTAAAGTCTCTCATCTCCTCTATGCTTGAACCCTCTGTTGAAAAACGCGCTAATGCAAGCTCAGTCCGTCTTGCCTTGAGCCAGTTTTAAACACATAATTAAGCATCCTTGAAATCACAATGTTGTGATTTCAAGGATGCCTTTTTTTTTTGTCTGAGCTGTTGTTACGGTAAACCGTGCGGACCTTCTTTTAATGTAACTTGATCAAATACGATATGCGGTTACGGTAAACAAATGTCAACGTTTGGTCTACAGGATTGGCACATCTTTTACTTCTTGTTTTATCAATGAGACACTGCTAAGTGATTAAGACTATTTGTTAGTCTAGTTTACCGTATCACCAAACAGTCCTTTAACATTTCAGTTTCCCGTTCCTTTGTATTAAATGTTTGAGAAACAAGATAAGGATATTGATAGGTAATGTTTCAGGGTTTCTGTCCATTGATATCGAAACATATCAGCCGCGAGCCAGAGAGCTTCACCTTGTGTCGAGCGACTGAACACCCATAATCTAGGTAAACTAATTGTATGAGGGTACGGTAAACAAAGATGCAATACAAAAATAAAAGGACCCAGTATTATACTTTATAGTCCAGTTTACCGTATCAGCATACAGTTTTTTTGTCTTCTCTAATCCCGAAACTCGTTGAATAAATTGGAAGCAAATATCCCGTTGAACATTCAGGCAGTGATTTAATATCGTTTAGTTTGTTGTGGTAAACCTTCAGCGTGCGAAGAAACGGTAAACTGCAGAGTATACTCTTATACTAATTGAGCTACGGTAAACCTTTGATAGAATTTTTATGGTTACGGTAAACATCGCAGTCACAAGCTATGGAAAAGTTTATGGTAACGGTAAACATATAAGAAAAATGCCTTAGAAATGTTAACCGTTTGCAAGAGTAGGTACCATTAATGAAAAGGGGAGCTATTTCCAAAAATGTACTATTTAATTATGTAAGGAAGCATTTATTAAGACTTGTCTCCCCTTGAACATCAAGACATGGAAGAGGCCATATCGGCCGATTCACTATATAAGGCTTGCATTTCTCTATTTGGTATCTTTATCACATCACATCCACGCCAGTTTAAAATGGAATTTTTAATGAACAGTGGACTCTCAAATGTTGTAGCTCTTACTGAAGAAGTTTTCTCTGCCTCTAGCGAAATATTCGGTAAAGTTGCAATAAAGAAAGTCATCAAAACCTCAACTGAGTTTGAAGCTTTTCTCAGCCTCAAACACGAAAACATCGTCGAAGCCATTGAAATCATCGAAGCCGAAGAATTTGCCTTCGTTTTGATGGAATTCGCTGAATTCGGAGATGTTTTTGAATACATAATGAAAAACGGTCTCATGTCCGTTGAAGCCACCCTCTCTCTCTTCTCTCAGGTTGTCAAAGCAATCGAATACTGCCACTCAATTGGAATCGCCCACAATGACATTAAATTAGAAAACGTCTTGTTGTCTAATGGTTGTGTCAAATTGGCCGACTTTGGATTTGCCAAGTCGTCCGATATTGTTGCCGAATCTGAAGAATTTTGTGGAACCCTCCCATACGCTGCCCCAGAAGTTATTATGGGAATGGAACACAACACCATGAAAGCCGATATGTGGAGTATGGGAGTTATGCTCTACGTCATGCTCTTCGGAGCTTTCCCATTCTCCGATAGTGACGCTACCTCTATGGTCCAATCTCAAATCTCCAACACCCTCTCTTTCCCAGAAAACACTAACGAAACGTTAAAGTCTCTCATCTCCTCTATTTGAAACCTCTGTTGAAAAACGCGCTAATGCAAGCTCAGTCCGTCTTGCCTTGAGCCAGTTTTAAACACATAATTAAGCATCCTTGAAATCACAATGTTGTGATTTCAAGGATGCCTTTTTTTTTGTCTGAGCTGTTGTTACGGTAAACCGTGCGGACCTTCTTTTAATGTAACTTGATCAAATACGATATGCGGTTACGGTAAACAAATGTCAACGTTTGGTCTACAGGATTGGCACATCTTTTACTTCTTGTTTTATCAATGAGACACTGCTAAGTGATTTAGACTATTTGTTAGTCTAGTTTACCGTATCACCAAACAGTCCTTTAACATTTCAGTTTCCCGTTCCTTTGTATTAAATGTTTGAGAAACAAGATAAGGATATTGATAGGTAATGTTTCAGGGTTTCTGTCCATTGATATCGAAACATATCAGCCGCGAGCCAGAGAGCTTCACCTTGTGTCGAGCGGCTGAACACCCATAATCTAGGTAAACTAATTGTATGAGGGTACGGTAAACAAAGATGCAATACCAAAATAAAAGGACCCAGTATTATACTTTATAGTCCAGTTTACCGTATCAGCATACAGTTTTTTTGTCTTCTCTAATCCCGAAACTCGTTGAATAAATTGGAAGCAAATATCCTGTTGAACATTCAGGCAGTGATTTAATATCGTTTAGTTTGTTGTGGTAAACCTTCAGCGTGCGAAGAAACGGTAAACTGCAGAGTATACTCTTATACTAATTGAGCTACGGTAAACCTTTGATAGAATTTTTATGGTTACGGTAAACATCGCAGTCACAAGCTATGGAAAAGTTTATGGTAACGGTAAACATATAAGAAAAATACCTTAGAAATGTTAACCGTTTGCAAGAGTAGGTACCATTAATGAAAAGGGGAGCTATTTCCAAAAATGTACTATTTAATTATGTAAGGAAGCATTTATTAAGACTTGTCTCCCCTTGAACATCAAGACATGGAAGAGGCCATATCGGCCGATTCACTATATAAGGCTTGCATTTCTCTATTTGGTATCTTTATCACATCACATCCACGCCAGTTTAAAATGGAATTTTTAATGAACAGTGGACTCTCAAATGTTGTAGCTCTTACTGAAGAAGTTTTCTCTGCCTCTAGCGAAATATTCGGTAAAGTTGCAATAAAGAAAGTCATCAAAACCTCAACTGAGTTTGAAGCTTTTCTCAGCCTCAAACACGAAAACATCGTCGAAGCCATTGAAATCATCGAAGCCAAAGAATTTGCCTTCGTTTTGATGGAATTCGCTGAATTCGGAGATGTTTTTGAATACATAATGAAAAACGGTCTCATGTCCGTTGAAGCCACCCTCTCTCTCTTCTCTCAGGTTGTCAAAGCAATCGAATACTGCCACTCAATTGGAATCGCCCACAATGACATTAAATTAGAAAACGTCTTGTTGTCTAATGGTTGTGTCAAATTGGCCGACTTTGGATTTGCCAAGTCGTCCGATATTGTTGCCGAATCTGAAGAATTTTGTGGAACCCTCCCATACGCTGCCCCAGAAGTTATTATGGGAATGGAACACAACACCATGAAAGCCGATATGTGGAGTATGGGAGTTATGCTCTACGTCATGCTCTTCGGAGCTTTCCCATTCTCCGATAGTGACGCTACCTCTATGGTCCAATCTCAAATCTCCAACACCCTCTCTTTCCCAGAAAACACTAACGAAACGTTAAAGTCTCTCATCTCCTCTATGCTTGAACCCTCTGTTGAAAAACGCGCTAATGCAAGCTCAGTCCGTCTTGCCTTGAGCCAGTTTTAAACACATAATTAAGCATCCTTAAGGATGCTTTTTTTTTTGTCTGAGCTGTTGTTACGATAAACCGTGCGGACCTTCTTTTAATGTAACGATCAAATACGATATGCGGTTACGGTAAGCAAATGTTAATGTTTGGTCTACATTCCTTCTTTAAGGATTGGCACATCTTTTTGTTTTATCAATGAGACACTGCTAAGTGATTAAGACTATTTGTTAGTCTAGTTTACCGTATCACCAAACAATCCTTTAATATTTCAGTTTCCCGTTTCTTTGTATTAAATGTTTGAGAAACAAGATAAGGATATTAATAGGTAATGATTTCAGGGTTTCTGTCCATTGATATCGAAACATATCAACCGCGAGCCAGAGAGCCTTACCTTGTGTCGAGCGGCTGAACACCCATAATCTCTTATTTCTTTCACTATTCGCCCCCTCTTTTGAACTGGTTTGCGCTTGACAAAAGTAGGCCTGACAACGTCTTGTGACGTCGCTGATAACTTCTCCTCAAACACTATGACGTGTAAGGGGAGCTATTCACAAAAATGTATTATTTTATTATGTAAGGAAGCATTTATTAAGACTTGTCAACCCTTGAACATCAAGACATGGAAGAGGCCATACCAGCCGATTCACTATTATAAGGCTTGCATTATATTACATATTTGGTATCTTTATTACATCACAGCCACGCCAGTTTAAAATGGAATTTTTAATGAACAGTGGACTCTCAAATGTTGTAGCTCTTACTGAAGAAGTTTTCTCTACCTCTAACGAAATATTCGGTAAAGTTGCAATAAAGAAAGTCATCAAAACCTCTACCACAGTGAGGTTTTGATGAACGGAACTTTACGGTTTTCTAATAATTTGGTCATTCGGGAGACTGTCAAGCGGGGCTCCGACATTTGCAAAATAACAAGTTGCTTGATGGGAACTTTGATGAACTCTTATGTTCCTATATAACGTTTCTGCTTCAAGCTTTGATAGCTAAAACATTCTTTATGTAAATATGAACCAATAAAATAATAAGAAAGATATATGCATCCAAACGTTTTTCTCACAGTGGCGGATCCAGAAATTTTCATAAGTGGGGGCCCACTGACTGACCTAAGAGGGGGCCGGCTCCAGTCACGCTTCAGTGATTCCCTATATAAGCAACCAAATTTTTTCCCAAAAAGGGGGGGGGCTCGGGCCCCTTCCCCCCCCCTAAATCCGCCTCTGCCTTAGAATGGTGGAGCTCAGTGTAAAACGATCAAATTGTCACACAACAGCGATCAAAAATGTCAAATAATCATCGAAAAATCAATGTTTGCTACCTGAATTTTCACATGTACCTTTTCTGATATATTGTCTTACCTGTCTGAAAGTTTTGTCCAAGTAGAAATCCAAATATATTCATTTTCTCCATGTCGGATATTTTTATTGACTGTACAATAGCTCGCAAGTTTACTGTAATATCACTCGGAGCCTTCCTGTACAATCGCTTGGAGCTTTCCTGTAGAATTGCTTGGCCAAATTTATTAAATATATTGCATATGCATTGCATTGGTTGTTTCTTGCTGTCCTATTATATTCATTTATGGTATTTGAAGTGAAAATAAGCACAAAACCAGTCAGGCATTTTGACAATTAAGATTCTATCAAGGAACCCTTTTAAGGTGACTATATTAGGGACAAAAACAAAATGTGTACAATAGATATCAAAAAGAAGGTGTGGTATGATTGCCAACGAGACAACTCTCCACAAGAGACCAAAATGACACATAAATTACCAACAATAGGTCACCATACGGTCGTCAACAATGAACAAAGCCCATGCCGTATAGTCAGCTATAAAATGCCCCGAAATAACAATGTAAAACGAGAAAACTAACGGCTTATTTATGTACAAAAAATGAACGAAAAACAAATATGTAACACATAATAAACAAACAACCACTGAATAAGTATACAAGACAAAAAGAAAAGGACAGTACAAAATTTGTTAAAAATCTCATCTAAAATATAAATGAAAATAATCCTCGTACAAAATAAATATTTATATATACCGAAAAGGTGACTAGATGCTCTGGAAGGGTAATTAGCATATTTTGAATTTTACTTATTATTTAACAGCAATTTAAAAAAAATACATATTTGAACAATACAACAAAGATTTTTTCATCACAGGATCGGGATATTGTAACTTGATAAAGGAATTCGAATGTGGAATGGTGGTAGTTAAAAACTGATCCAAGAAAAGACACGTATATGTCAATAAACATGATATTAAAATAAGAAGATGTGGTATAATTTAAAATGAGATGTCTGTTTATTACAAGCTAAAGATACTGGTAGAAAAAGCTCCAGTAAAATTAAATGTTATCAAGGATGGGAGAGAACTTGTTATCTGAAAAAACAGAGAAAACACAAAATCCTTCAACATCATTTTTTTTATATCAATGTCACGATTCAGGAACTTTTCAATATTCCCAACTATAGCATCCGACAAACGAACGAAACAGTTGGTGTGCTTTTTTGTGTGAGAACAACATTTTATCAAACCACATTTATATGTTCAATATAAAAGTAAGGAGATGTGATATGATTGTCAAAGCTCAAAAAATAAATGGATTTAAGCAATTATAGTTGGCTATAAAAGGTCCCGACATGAAAAATAAGAATCAATACCTTTCGAATTTAACTGACGGCCTAATTCATATTAAAACAATTTACGAAAAACATACATGACAGACATGAACCAACGACAACCACTGAACTACGGGCTATTGACTTGAAACAAGTACATAACGAATTTGGAGAGTTAAAAATGTCTATGTGCGCTCATTTCTTCCCAAAACTAGCACAGCACAAGACCAAACTATAAAAAATCAGTTGAATGATCGGATCATCATTTAATACTATCATTGACGATATCAGACCAGGTGCGGATCCCGCCTTTCTGCAAAAGGGGGATCCAAACCACGGAACACCCTGAACGTCCACAAAATTAAAAAAAAAATCGAAAGAAAATGAGGTTTCAACCACCAAAACTCCCTCTCCCCGCATACCGGATCCGCTAATGCAGGTTACATCCATTCAAATAAAATCTTCAAACATCATTAACACTTTTGAGTGTGAAATTTAGGTTTAAAAAAAATGATAACAATACCAAATAACTAACTGTTATTAAATCATAACAGAAAAAGGAGAGAAAAATCAAGCCAGACATATATTGTATTGGATTGCAGTAGTTTTAATAAATATTTATATGACAAAAGTATCATAGAAAACATAAACTGATCATGAATGTGGCAGAAGAGATAGTAGTAAGCATTATCTACTTAAGAGTTATAATTAGTCATATGCCACTAGAAACTATTACAGCAAAATGCAATGAGTGTGTAGGTAAAGGTAATACCTTTGACTAGCTTGATTGCTACCTGGACCGTAAAGTCATAACAAGGAACAGGTATGTTACCCTCCTTTCAGAAAAGTCTAGGTGGCCAAACGATGAAAAGAAAAGCTCCAAGCGATTGTACAGGAAGGCTCCGAGTGATATTACAGTAAACTTGCAAGCGATTGTACTGTCAATAAAAATATCCGACATGGAGAAAATGAACATATTTGGATTTCTAGTGGGACAATGGCTTTGAAACTTTCAGACAGGTAAGACTATATATCAGAAAAGGTACATGTGAAAATTCAGGTAGCAAACATTGATTTTTCGATGTTTATTTGACATTTTTGATCGCTGTTGCGTGACAATTTTGATCGTTTTACACGGAGCTCCACCATTCTAAGGAAAACGTTTCGATGCATATATCTTTCTTATCATTTTATTATAATAATAATAATTTTATTTGCAAAATACACCCATATGGGTCAATCAAACACAAATACAACATTTAATACAGACAGTGAAGAATTACAAATATAAACATAAAAAAAAACCATAGTTATAAATGGTAATTAATGTAACCTTTGATGGACATGGACCTCATTTTCGCAATTCTAAAGATTGCTTTATAAAGTCACCAATTTCTGTCAAAAGCTCAGATTTAGGATTTAAAAGTTGTTTTAGCTTTAAAAGTGGTTGATAATTTGTAAAATCAGGATTTATATTATTAATCTTTAAAAATAAGCAATCTCTTAAAGTTGAGTTTAGTTTGCAATATAGAAAAAAATGGTATTTATCATCAATTTTATTACAAAGTTTACATAACCTTTGATCTCTGGGTACATTTTTATATCTTCCCATTTCAACTTCTAGGTTATGGTCACTAACCCTTAATTTAGAAATTAATTGTCTGGTTTTAAAATTTGATTCTTTTAATAAATAATTTTCTTGGTTCATATTTACACAAAGAATGTTTTAGCTATCAAAACTTGAAACAGAAACGTTATATAGGTACATAAGAGTTCGTCAAAGTTTCCATCAAGCAACTTGTTATTTTGCAAATGTCGGAGCCCCGCTTGACAGTCTCCCGAATGACCAAATTATTAGAAAACCGTACAGTTCCGTTCCCACACTGTGTCTACTGAATTTGAAGTTTATCTTTATCACATAATATCCACGCCAGTTTAAAATTGAATTTTAATGAACAGTGGACTCTCAAATGTTGAAGCTCTTACTGAAGAAGTTTTCTCTGCCTTTCAATAAAGAAAGTCCTCAAAAAACTCTACTGAGTTTGAAGCTTTCCTCAGCCTCAAACACGAAAACATCATTGAAGCCATTGCCGAAATCATCGAATTTGACTTCGTTTGATATCGCCCACAATAACTTTAAATTAGAAAATGGCAAATAGTTTTGTCATATTGGATTTGAGTTTCCTGTTTCTTTGTATTAAAGATTTGAGAAACAAGATAAAAACAAGATAGTACGGTAAACAAAAATCGATCTACACAACTTAGTTCTTGTTTTATTAATTAGACATTGCTACGTGATCACTAGTGTTAATTAGCTTAAACTATAAGATAATCCACTTACTTTAAATAAGATGACTGATTCTTGATCCACAGTTTACACATTAGGAACATTAAAACATTAACAGACAAAACTACGCCTGCCATGTTGCGTTACTAATCAATCCTAATCATGTAATGCCGTTGTTACGTGCAAAACATCTGTAACAAACACCCGTGCAGCTAGGCATCGGGTAACGTCACTATCGTCAGCTCCCCTCCTCACAAAAATATAAAAGAAAGACGGAAAAAGGAAATAATGCAACATGAAAAATATGTTACGAAGTTCTTAAATAATTTGGACAAACGAACTTTGTTTTGTTTTCAAATTTAATGTACAAACCAATTTTATATTCATTTGTATCTTCATAAATGACAATTAACAATCTAAAAGCATTCAAATACAAATTATGCAGATATCTATAAACTTTTTTAATAAAGTCTACTTATTTGTTCATATTACTCATAAAGTAACTACTGATTGATCACTGGTATACAGAGCACCTGATTTCACATAACTTAAAGAAAAAGAATCTTACCGTTAAGACTTTGAAAGATTTTTTTCTGCTCATAGTTTTATCTTACTTTTAGATCTGCCTGAACACATAATAAGTTCCAATGGTAATTCTAACTACTAAAAAATTTCATTGTTCTCGCCAAATTTCTTAGTTTTTCTAATTCATTTTAATGGAAAATTTACAAATAAGTCTGTACAAGAAATCAAAAAGTTAAAGAGCATTGAGGACCAAAATTCCTAAAAGTTTTTCCAAATACAGCTAAGGTTATCTATGTCTGAAGTAGAAAAGCCTTAGTATTTCAAAAAATTCAAAAATTTGTAAACAATAAATTTATAAATATAACCATATCAATGACAATTCATGTCAGCACAAAAAGTGCTGACTACTGGGCTTGTGATACCCTCGGGGAAATAAATCTCCACCAGCAGTGGCATCGACCCAGTGGTTGTAAATAAACTCATCATAGATACCAGGACTAAATTTAGTATATACGCCAGACGCGCGTTTCGTTCACAAAAGACTCATTAGTGACGCTCGAATCCAAAAAAGTTATAAAGGCCAAATGAAGTACGAAGTTTAAGAGTTGCGGCATCTTCTGTTTCTTGTTCCTTCAAACAGACATCGTTGACTAGTACAAGAAAGTGACTCTTTGGAGTCATATGTTTGTATATGCAACTTCTAGTAAATCATAGTAAAACAATTCTAAACGCAATACACGTACCTGGTGGTTATTCAAGGATGGAACTAACTTACAAGTTACAGTCAATTGCAATCAATTGGTATAAAATCAGACATATTTTGAAGATATTTTAAGAAGATGGACTCTAAAAAACAGGACAGAAATGATGTATGAAGAGTCCTCTATAAAATATTCTGGAATTATGTGTATGTTGCACATATAAGTTAATCAAAACAGGAGCCTGTTTTTGTTTGTTGATGTGGTTCATAAATTTTTCTCGTTTCCGGTTTTTATATAGATTAGACCGTTGGTTTTCATGTTTGAGTGGTTTTTATACTAGTCATTTTTAGGGCCCTTTATAGCTCACGATTCGTTGTGAGCCAAGGCTCCGTGTTACATATTTAAAAAAGTATATTACCAAAAGTATTTAAAAGTTCCACATAACAGACCAGAACAACTCTTGGTTCTGAGAACAGACCTACAGACAAACAAGAATGAACAACACATGGTACAGATAGTCTGGCTGAAGAACAAAGTTTGAATTTATGAATAAGTAATTTTCAATTGATTTTATAGCACTCTACAAAAATCGCTATTTTGCCAAAATAGCCACTGCTTATAACTAATTAGATGAAGTTACATCCTGCACATCGTTTACCGAAAGGCACACATGTTAACCATAGCAAAACGTGACAGACAAAGAAAGAATCCTTGAAATCGCAACAAGCTCCATTGTCTTTTTAAATTCCATTATTTCTAAACTGGCGTGGATGAACATAAGTAAAGGCTACAGATACTGACGTTATCGAGTGCACAATGGAATTCTTTATCGCTGCATATTTATCAGACTTATTATCGGATCTGTACTAACATGTGATGAGCAATACGACGAATGTCACATGTGGAGCAGAAGCTGCTTACCCTTCCAGAGCACCATTGAGATAACCCCGGCCAGTTTTTTTTAGCCATAGCGTTGTCACTTTATTTTCGACTGATGAGTTGGAATGTGACTCTTGTATCTTTCGTCTCTCTTTTAATAGTAGCAGAGACATATAGTTAAAATACAATCTAATGTTGTATAAATCTGATAGTATCAATGAAATTTAATGTACATATTCTTTAGGAACATATATCTCGGCAATCAACATTTTTTATATTGACTCGGACATGTCGGAGTTATATTTGAAATATGTATTTCACTTTATGTTAAACCCAACAATATGTCCTACGGTGTCACCTCTGTTATTTAAACAGATAAACGCGTATTAACACTATTTAAATATCGCATTGGTCCATCTTCTGCTGAATTAAGCCGATTGTGCGAGGGCTATATAGCCAGTCAAAATCTTTAAAATATTCAACAGCAAGTTTCCAATAGAGGATATATTTTATTACGGGAATTAGTAGCTATCAAGCTGGTAATAGATTTTCTTACAACAGAAAAAACACTGAATCCATCATAATTATAATAATATTCCTAGAGAAAGTCGTTTATGTGAATGTTGTAAAATGTGTGTTATTGAAGATGAATACCATTTTGTTCTTGTTTGTCCATCTTATAGATCTGTACGAACACAATTTTTACCAAAGTACTATTGTCATTGGTCTAATAATATCAAACTATTAAATTTACTACAAGCTTCTAGTAAGTCTCTCACGATCAAATTATGTAATTATGTAAAAGCTGCATGGAATATTCGATCTTATATAGTCTCATAACTTAATTTATGTGGCATTGTATTATACTATTGTTCTCTGTTGTCTATTCATGTTTTATATTATATAATATATGTTGTTAATTTTGCCATAGCATGTCTATGCTTTGCAATAAAGATTCATTCATTCATTCACTGAATCCATCAAAATTTTCTCAGACAGCCAATCAGCAATCGGAATTTTAACTTTAAATTGGAAATAAGATAATTACGGCAAAACTTTTCATGATATTAAAATCGGTATATTGGCACTAAAATCTGAAGGAATCATTGTTTCCATTGAATTGACCCCTGGACACGCTGATATACAGGGTAATGAACTAGCAGACCAACTGGCTAAAAAAGCAGCACAGGAGGCAGAAAAAATACAAAGCATTCAAATATTTACAAAACAAGATATAAAAAAAGGAGCAAAAGACAGTGTTATGTTAAAATGGCAAAACCGCCATGATGGGACACCAGTGATAAAGGAAGAAGGTATTATGCCTTTCAACAAAATGTGAAAAATACACTTCCAAAAGACAAACCGTCAACTAAAATATATATAATAAATACTAGTTTAAGAACAATTAAGCTATTGTAATTTAAACTCGTACAAATCAATGATATGCTCAGCACTCATCGACAAATGCAACTGTGGACAAATAGAAACAGTTGACCATTATCTACTGGATTGTGAAAATTATGAGGAGGCTAGAGAAAAACTCCTCTCTGCACTCTACTTCATAACATCATAACTAACACTTGAATCAGAAGTATTATTAGCAACAACAGAAAATGAAACTTATAAACATCACATAGAAGATATTCAACATTTGTTAGGGGTCTTTATTAAAGATACTGGAAGGTTCACAAAATAGATAGTTAAGGTTTAATAAGGGTTAATTATTTATTCATTTCTATTTTTTGTTTGTTAATTAATCATTTAATTATTTATTTATTTTTCTCTGCAGTACCACATCATAAATACAAATGTACTAATGAGTTTTATACAAAAGCGACATAAAATTACCAGGGTGATCGAAATTACAGAGAGATTATAGTGTCAAGTTGACACTTCTAAAGACTAAAGACTATAAAGACTTATTTGGCATGGTTAACTGGTTTAAAGGAAAAATAAAATAATTGGTGTTGCTAGTGAGAACAGGGTTTTATACTATAGAAATACCTGATGAGAACATCAGATCACCAGAAACTGTGACAGTTCTATTTATTTCATTAAAGTGTAGCGAGTTGGTGAAAAGAGGATAGCGATTTAGTATGGGGCGATATGCTGGTGGGGCGAGTTGTCTTGTTTCCATTTAAAGTCCGTTACAGTATAGTATAACTTTATAATATTTAAGTTCATAGACATATCATTGAAATACAAAGTCGTCGTAAAGTTTGTTTTACCATAATTTTAAACCTGATTTGAAAGAAATAAATAAACAAAATCTTCCAAATCGAAAATGAAAGTTCAACAGAGGAAAAAAGCTCTTTTAAATGTTCTAGATTTTGGAGATGACAGCCATCCGCTGCATCTTATTATAACAGAAAATCATGCCAGAAGGCTAGACATTGAAGAAGACAATTTTTCCTTCGTGACATTGGCAGGGAAAAGATGTTTTGAAGCAGATATTGGGCGTGACAGTTCACTTTCATTTTCATCACCAAATTCTACACACAGTAGTAAAACTAATTTGAGTTCTCCCTCTCATCCATACCCGCCGTCTTCTACAAACCCTGATCAAAATGATAGCTTTAGTCAGTACAATCCAGATCAGTTGGATATCACTGCATGTGTAAAGATAATTGACAGAGAACATCCAATATCAACACAAGTTGAAGCAGATTTTCCAGAAATTAGCAGCTATTGTGTAGTTGTGACTTGTTCACTGCAATTCTTATCACATTATCAGATTTCTGTTGATGATGATTTCTTTGTAAGAAAAATCACAGTTTTTCAGTTGCAGAAAGTAGTCATCGGTGTGGCTGAAGAAAAAACATTTGAATGGTTAAATAAAATAAAATTTGACCAATGGTTACAAACAAAAGTGTGTCAACATCCTGTTCTAGTGAGAACAAATGACATATTTCTTGCCTCTTATCCAGAAGAAGATTCCCTCACTGAGGCAAAATTTGATCCTGCTTATTTTTTTGATATGATTATACTTGAAGCATGTCCACTAAGACAGGGTATCATAACAGTGAACACAGAAATTATTTTCTCGTACTCAAAAGAAAAAGATGAAATCTTTGAGCCGATACATTTAGAAATGCCTGGCAAAAGACCTAAATCTAATGGATTAGACACTACCAATTACTTTGTATCAGATTTCTGTCAGCCATTGATACCAGATTCTTTGAAATTGAATGCTAAAACTATCGGTGTACAGAAATTATCTGCAAGTGGTTCTTTGCCGTCATTTGATGTAGAGGTTGTTCAGCAGGAAGTTTTGTGGAGAAAACTCCTTAATACACCACAAAGAGATATAACATTTGACCCAATGAACATTATAGGAATGACAAAGAATACCATGTTGCACAATGGGTTCTTTGAAGAAAGCCTGGTCAAAGTTTCATTTGAAAGTAACTCCAAAATAGAGAATGTTCATTACAGAATTGGACTTGTGAAATGTGTTTCTGATACTGTGGAAAAGACAAACAAAGTATTTGTGTCCCCTCTTCTAGTGTTTAATTTACAGAAAACTCACTATAAACATGGACACAAAACACCACTGATAATAGAGGTAATTAAATCTTAGAAACATTAATACATGTAACTGATCAATGGTAATAAAAAATGAAATGTACAACCACCAAATTTTAATGTTTAAACAGAACATTATTTTGGACAGTGATCATTATCATCATGATCATGTTGACTGTTCATGGAAAGGTATAAAATATTCTAAAATTAATGTCTTTTGTGGAGGTAAATATGTGGTTAATTGATTCTTGAAAAACTAATATTCACCGAGTGTGACGGCTGAAGTGAATATCATTTTTTTTTAATTGAACCACATATTTACCATGACGAAAGACAACAATTGTTTATTCCATATTTCTTGATAAAACAAATTATTATTTGATGACAAGTATTAACCAAAACCAACTGTACATGAAAAATCATCCCATAGTTATACATGTACAATGATGAAGAAGCTAACAACTTGTAGCAGATTGAAATATCACTTTCTTCAAGTGAATATAAAGCTGTTTTATTTAAATTCCAAATCATGTAGAAAAACTTCTTAAGTAATACATGTATCAACATAGAATAAACCTGTTTCCTGTCTCCTAGCATAAAAAAGAAGAAGGGAAGGTAGATTGGTATAACAATTTAACAAACATTTTTTACCATGACTTTTAAGAGGGGCCAAAGATACCTGAGGGATATTTAAACTCATAGATCAAAAATGAACTGACAATGCCATAGATAAAAAAGAAAAAGACAGACAAACAAATAATAGTACACAAGACACAAAAAAGAAAACTAAAGACTACGCAAAACCCCACCAAAAACTGAGGATGATTTCAGGTGCTCCAGAAGAGTAAGCAGATCCTGCTCCACATGTGGCACCTGTCATGTTGCACATGTTATAACAAACCCATATATAATCTAATTGGGTAGGTAAATAAGTGAAAAGGAAACAAGATTGTAGTTACTACATAAGGAAGATAACAGATATATCATCTGTGAATCAACTATCAACCAACTCATGATGGCATCTGTAAAGTTTATTAAGGGATGATTTCAACCTCACCATTTGGAACTCTTGGTTCAATAGCTTGACTTCAACCAATGATAAGGTGCATATCAAATACTGTCCATTACATTGTAAATGTTTTGGGGTAAGCATTAATATATAGGTTAGGTAGGGAGATAGGAAGCACAACTACATGTATATTTATATTTTTGGCCTGATCAATGTTTTGCCTGTAATTTTTGTTACAGAAATATCATTGTGACGGGGAGAAATTTGGTACAGCAAGTTCATCATGGTCTACTGCCATACCTGTTGCTACAGAGGTACACATGTCTGTTGTCAACTCACCTTATTATCATGTCAAAGGAGTTCATACTGAGGCAGTGAAAGCATTCTTCCAAGTTCCCAGGTAATTGGATAACAGTAATTTCAGTATAAATTTTGAAAAAATATTTTTTTGTGACAGTTCAGTGTTTAGGGCATTTATTATGTCAGGGAGAATTTTCTTCTCACTCTTGTGATAATGCAGAGAACAGGAGATATGGTGATACATTTTCAAACACTTTAAATATAAAGATTGGGAAATATATTAGATAATAGATAGATACACCAAATATGAATAAAGGAATCTAGAAAAAAGTAACAAATGAATTTTAACAATGACTCATTGACTATCAAAGATCTTCCATTAACAGTAAATACCCTATTAAAGTGAGAAAATACATTGTGATATAATCATAGGCAACGGCGTGAACCAAACACAAGATTCCTTACTTTGGACATTTACATAAACATGCTGTTGGGTTAAACTATGTCTTTTAGTCCAGTCAAACTAAGATTTAACCTCAAACTAATTGCAACAGAAAATTATCTCATCCTTCTGAAATGTATCTATAAGTCCAGTTTAAAATTAAGCTACTGCTAACACACTTTGTTCTCTATAATATTTTACAACACATTCATATATTTTTTTTTTCAAGACTGGTCACTAAAGATGACATATTACCTATTAAAAGTTCAGGTATGTAAACATATTTTTCTCTTAGTGCAGTTTTATTCTCTGTTTGACAATGCACCCATACCAAAGGTCACATGTTTGAAGTTATTGAATTTTACTGAATTTTAAAGATTGCTTCAATATAAAATAGGGATGGCAACGAGTGCTCGAGTACTCAGGTACTCGCTCGAAAGGCCAAGTAGTCAAGTACTGTTTTGTTACTCAGATATTCGTTTGCTGTTATACATCTTGAGATATTTTCTTCACATTTCCACTCACTTTAGTTCCGATGAAATATCCCCTTCGTTATACTAAAAAAAACAATTAAGGATGTACTTAAGTAATCTAAGGTAAAATTAAATAAATCAAGAATTCAAAATTGATACTTTAAGCTGGAAGAGTATTGAAAAAGGATCAAACTAAGCTAAAAATATTGATGGGTCATGGAGCTCCTGTTCGAGATATATGATTTATAAAATATGGCAGGAAAAGGCTGACTAGGACTTTTACCTTAATTTTGCATTGGTATTTATTATTTGGGTCTCAAATCAAAAGAAAGAAAATCAAGAATCTGCTTAAGTTTTGTTAAATGACCTTTTATAAATTATAAAGTCTTATGTTAAAAGATAAATAGGTGTTATGGGGCAAAATATTTTTCATTGTATCGTATGAAAAACACTGAGGAGTCCAAACATTTGACACTTATTTCAAAACCTCACCTAAGTACATCCTTAACAGCATAAATATGTTATCCTTAGGTTACTAATTATTATAGTAGTATTATCAACGTCCTTTTCTTCCAAGGGAATGTTTTCATGTGGACTATTTGAAACAAAAAATAAAAAGTCAAACAGTTTTTCGTCTGAAACTGTTGACCAGATCATATTTCTTTATAATTATAAGAAGAAAGTGACCCGCAGTGAACCCTACGCAACTGAATAGAGACATTTGAATGGTGTTTATACACAGATCAACACTTTCATGGATTAATAATTAACTCATCACGAGTGTAAAACTTACCTTTGTTCGTTAATCAAGTCTTCTATATAAACGTGATTTGTATAAGATGTATATCTAAATTAATTTAATTACTCCGTGTTTGAAACTTAACTAAAGATAGGCGAAACTACGAAATCTGAGCGACACGAAAAAGCACAAATAATTTGAAGTCCAATACTGTTGTTGACAAATTAATGGACAAGTCGTAATATAAAAAATACGTCTTCTCAGGAACATATCATACAAATGCAGTCTTCTTTGTCAGACTTTGTATGCAAATATTTTTAATTTTTTGGAATTTTGTGCATTTATATAATTGTATTATATGTCTCTGGGTTCATTAACAAGTAAACAAACAATAATTGCTATTATGATAGGTTATTTGTAGAAACGGGGGTCGGTAATTCATTGTTTAATTGACACAAAAAAACATAAGAGCAAGCTATGTTTGTAATAAATTTGTCTTATGTTTATGAAAGGTAACAACAAAAACACTGCATTCCACCTAAAATCTAAACTTTTCAATAGACGTTTAAGAGATTCATCCGAGTACTTGCAAGTACTCGAGTATCATGACCGAGTATCCGAGTATTAAATTTCAGATCTTTTGACATCCCTAATATAAAAATATAAAGATTTGGTAGGACTGCTAAAAAGAGAACTAGCCACCATAGAATGTAGAATAAGAAGCAGATCTCCTGTAAGGTCTTGAAGAATAAAAAAACCTTATTGTATTGTAGAGCTTTTTTGAAAATGACCCTGAATAGCAAAAAAAAAATAAGGACATCTTATGGCCTGATATATATACTTATGTATAAGTAAATAACAAATTTAAAAAGTAAGGACAGATGGTGACAAAAGACAACCACTAAACTATAAGATCCTGACTTTGGACAGGCACATATAGAATGTGGTGGTGTTCATCATATGTGTGAGTGCTCAACCCTCCATTAACCTTAGACATTTCAAAAAAACTGAGAAAATTATTAGGTACAATGTGTATACAAATCAACGAAACATCTTACCAAGTTTATCATTTATCACTATAAACATGGTAAAGACAAGCATATACATGTAGTTCTTAAAACTTTAAAAAAGATTATAATTTGGTCATAAAGTGGTCAGGCCATACAGTTTTTTCCCTTAATCATCATGCAGTCATTCTGCAACAAACAGTTATTTGGACTTAAAATTTTCTTTAAAAATTTTAGATGACCCAGAGTTCTTGACTGTGACTGTTGATGCAGATAAGAGAAATCCAGTGGTATTTTATAAAGTTGTTAAAGTAGATGGACCAAAGGCCACAGTGCCGTGTTACATTGTAGACAAAGTCAGGACCAAAGTGGTTCAGGTATAAAGTCATTTTAAATTACTACTGTGGACTCTTTTATTTTTTCATAGATACCAATGTTTATGGATTGAAGAAAACCTGTAATTTCATTGATTCTCTAAAGAAGCCTTTAGAAAATATGTACTTTGTTGAATCTTGTAATTTATGGTTTACCTTTACCAACGATATCCCTGAAAATTGGTATCTTATGAATAAAAAATGAATCCATGGTATGCAAATATATTATTCAGAAGTTTATTCCTATATATGTCTTATGATTTACAGTTGTTATAAATGAGCCAAAAAATCTTATTTATTTTGCAATTAGATTTTGAACTTTGATGTTTTCCTGAGAGTGATTAATTTGACAAAAAACTGTGTATCACCTATAGCTGTTTTTTTTACCATGTACATTTCAAGGTTACATCCTGTGGAATTTAGCAATCTTTGACGTGCATTTCATCTACAAAAGACTTATCAGTGACACTTGAATAACAAATGTTAAAAAGGCCAAAGAGCATTGAGAACCAAATATTCCTTAAAGTTTAGCCAAATACAGCTAAAAGGTAATCTATTCTGAGGTAGAAAACCTTAGTATAATATAAATGGTTGACATGTTTTTTTCAGCAAAAGAGAAATATGAGTAATCTTTCTATTGTTATATTATAGTTTGGGTCCTGTCATAGTTATGTTCCAGCTCTGGCCCTTTCCTATCTAACAGATGGACCCCTGACTTACTGGGACCAAACTTACCTCCATGGAATGAACAAATATGCTGATCATTTAGAGAAGATTATTAGACCACATTTACAGCATGGGTAAATATAACTGATTAAATTCTCGATACCAACAAGCACATTGTAGTATTGAAGTTTGACTTAGCAACTAAAATTGCATTATGTTTATAGCATATGTTAGAAACTTTTTCTTAAAGTTATTTCTTAAATCCTGAATTTGACTCTAAAATTACAAGTTATTCCCCCTTTGGGAAGTAGTGCTATGTCACAGCAGTGATGAGCAATATTGAGAAGAAAACATTCATCGATAATTTTCATGTAAAATTTTTTTAAAACAGAATGTATGATAAGTTAATGTTTTGGCTTCTGAATGCAGAATCAAAATATATAAGTCTATTTAATGAAATCTTGCAGATATACATAAGACATAAGTCTGCCAGATGTCAATGTTTATGTATTTTTAATTTCTTTCCTACATACATTGTATTTGCTTCAGGACTTAATTTAAGGAAAATTGCAAAAAAGTCTCAATAAAATACTCATAGATGTGATCAGCGAATAATATTGCTGAGATTTCTGATGGTTAACTTTTAAAAAAGTAAAAATTCAATGATAAACTAAATAGAAATTTACTTTCTCACACAAAAATATCTAACCTTTTCAAATATTTTATGTATTTTTCCATGACAATTTTAGAATTGACAAGATGGGATACAGAGAGGTTCTGCCTACAATATTACTAACTGGTCCCTCAGGATGTGGTAAAACGACTCTAGCAATAACTGTGGCCAAGCGCCTTCATCTACACATTTATAAGGTAAAACCACCTTAGCAATAACTGTGGCCAAGTGCCTTCATCTACACATTTATAAGGTAAAACTACTCTAGCAATAACTGTGGCCAAGAGACTTCATCTACACATTTATAAGGTAAAACTACTCTAGCAATAACTGTGGCCAAGAGACTTCATCTACACATTTATAAGGTAATCATGCACATTAGATAATACTTTTTTTTAAAGAATTATCAAGATGGAATACAGTGAGGTTCTATGTTTGTAAAAAATTATCCAACTTTTTAAGAAGTTTACTCAAGTAAAGACAGCCAAAATACTTAAGCAACTCAATTTGTTTATGAAAATTTAAGAAATTTTTTGGAAGAAAATAATTCTGTGATAGACTAAATTTCTTACAGTTTTACTGCAGTTATTGAAGTCGCAAATAAGAATTTGTTTTCTAAGATCAAGAATTTTCATCATTTTTCAGGTGAATTGCCACATGTTATATGGAGAGGCATCGGGTGCAACAGAATCAAGGCTGAGGAATATCATATCATCAGGTAGGACTGCAGTTGTTTTGATTATACCAATACATCAAATGGGATAGGACTTTACTCTAGTTTGGTAGTTTAAAGGCTAAAATTAGCTGAGCTGTTTTAAAGCTTATGAAATTTATTGTGGAGTCCTATTTCACATGGTTTAAACATTTTTTTACATGATTTTTAAAACATGCATTGGCATGAAACTTTGACATCTACTGTTTGTTATTTGAAATTTCTTGTCAGCCGTGAAGAGCTTCCTATAGAACAAAGGCATTTATTTTTTTTTTCATTTTTTAGAAAATAAAGTACAAATCATTGAAATATCAGAGAAAATCTGTTTAGATTAAGATGTTGTGAATGGAATTGGCCTGCTTTTCAGATACAAGCCATATAAAGTGGCAAAGGTTTAATTTATGTTTCAGAATCAGAACATTCTAGGTAATATTATCAAAAGTGTACACCAGAACAAATTGATTAGATAATGACATCCTGAAAAATGACCTTTGACCAATTGTATGATGCTATTTTGATTACATCTTTCTAACGTCCAAATAACCCATTTTAGTTCTTTTTGTATGTTCTCATGTCTTGGAATTTGTCTGGAAAGTAAGGTGCCATTCTTGTCCCCCCCCCCGTTCAATTTTGTATTCTGTTCCTAAAAAACCTTTAAATTCTAGGATGATTTGAGCTAACTGAGCCTAATGCATAGTTTAAACTACAATATACAAACTTTTTTTTATATTTCCAGCCACTACCTACTCACCATGTATACTCCTCCTTCATAGCATACATGCTCTGGGAAAAGACAAAGAGCGAAATACAGAAGGTATGTAAATATTCTTTTGGGGAAAGACAAAAAGAGAAAAACAAGGATAAAATCAAGAAGAAATACAGGAGACATGTGTAAATGCTGTATAGAAAGAATAAACTAGATACTCTAACTTAGCTTTATATAAATTCTCTTGGAAAAAGGCAGCGAAAGAAACACTTAGTTTAAATTATACATGTGAATGGCCTTGAGAAAGACCAAAAAAAAAAAAGGTCTAAAGGTTGATCATTCTTTAAAAAAAACTTATATACTTTGTACTGTTAGGAAGGACGCAACGAGAAATATACGAAAATATATAATGATGTTCTCATTTTTTTTCTCAAAATAATTTTATAATAGTAGTAAAACCACTCATTCATTCATTCTATAATTAGCTCTAAAAAGCTATAAGAAACTGCTGTCAGATGCAACTCTAAGTCATATTTGGTCATTTATAAATGAGACCAACAATACCCTTTCATTGAATCATATGTTTGTTGTAGATCCAAGAGTAGCCAACACATTCCGTACATGTATGCAGGATCTACCAAAACAATGTGAATATCCAGTTGTTGTCATAGGAACCACAAGTTCAGCCAATAAACTTGCAGCAGATGTCCATGAAACTTTCTTACATCAACTTCAAATAGAGGTATCAATGAGATTGTCCTATTTCATTGAAATCTTTTTAGAAATTTTGTATTTCATTGATAACTAAAGAAATTATATATGTCTTGCTGCAAGACCTTGTGGAATTCTGATTGTCTATGTATAATGTTTATTATAACCCCTCTCTAAAGGAAGGTGTGTCTACATGTTTGTCTATAACTGTTAATTTTGTCCACCTAAATTTAAAAAATGACCAATTTCACATTATTTAACTGGAACTTGAAACTGAAAGTTTTTTTTCCTGACACTTTGATTGAGTTCAGTCTCTAAAGGTGTGTCTTATGTTAAGTTAACTGTAAGAATATTGTACAGATGATATTTGTCTTCAACTAACTTTAAACAATGTTTATTTATTACAGTCCCCCGATGAGAATGAGAGAGCTGAAATGTTAGATGGACTACTACAAAGTGTATGTTATGCTGGAGATCTATCTGGACAATATCTGGCTCAAAGGACAGCTGTGAGTACACTTATAAGTAATGTGAATAAAACTTATCCATGGTAAATCATTTAGTAGCTTGTTCAGAAATCATGAAAAAAAATGTTTACTTGATCACATTGATACTATGTTTTGGTTGGTGATGGGAAGTTGTATCATTCATTGGCAACCAAATTACATTACCATATTTTTATACTATCGAAAGTCAATAAAAAATGAAAGTATATAATCACGCAGCAATTTATTTATAGATCTTTATTCGTGAAGAAAATATTTTGATAGTGGAAGTCCAATCATAAATTTATAGAGGACACATATTACTTTACAGCTTTACTGAAACAAATTACACAACTAAGAATATGTTGAATCAAATTAGATATGTTGTACTTTCATATTATTTATCTAGTGAAAGACAACTGTAAATACCTTAAGGGTATCCACCCACTATTACTCAACTGCACGATAACCACTTCAGGTGTTGGTTCACCTTGTTCAAATTCAAGTTTACTTTTTTACTGTGAACCCCTGCATCCGACAAGATCCACCTTTGCCACACTAGCATTGTACCGACAACCACCCAGCATGGACGAAAAACTGGACCATTTAAAAAGTTCTCGATCCGTTCCCGAAAATTACCAGATACGAGAAAAAAAGAAGAGATTTTTGAAACAGAAGCAACCACAGAAACATACAAATAAGAAGCAGTCCATCACTGAAGATTAACATACCATACTTTAAGTACAAGAAGTCGAAATAATTCGGAATACCAGGCATTTTATGTAGAGGAAAAAGGAAGGAATCAGAAACAAAATGAACCACATAAACCACAAAACATATTTATAAAGAAAGCTTGATCTACGGACACTTTATTAGGAAAGTAAAGTTTTATGAACTTATCTACCAAGTTTTACCATTCCTAAAATTGCGGCTATCATACACTTCACCCTATTACCAAAGCAATTAGAAGCAGTACCTTCCTTGGAGCGAAGCCAGTTGAATTGGTACGGGATGGCCAGTGGGGTGTTGTCCAATCTGGAAATGAACTGACATTTTATGATCTACTTTCATCATTTCTACAATATTACCACTAGAAACCTCCATGAGAACAACTACACAGACGTGCAAGAATAGCAGCTAACCACTTCATTAATAACTTTATTGACTAACTTTCAATTTTAACTATACTATATTCTTATTTTACTTTCACTTTCTATTTATATCAATAACGTCGTCATAACAACCTCTATTGTTCGGCGAACAACACAATCGCTCAAAATTTGTACTTCACTGTTTGATTTCATGTGTAATATTGTCCTGAAGATGCCACCCTTGTTGGCGAAACATGTCGACCAGAATAAACTCTTACCATGCGGTAATTGATGGGTGTTGTTGTCTTTATTATTTTATTTTATTTTTCATATTATTTGTAAATTTGATATAGAACCTTGTTTTATTTATTTGAAGGGTTTTGTATTAGGAGATATGACAGCTCTGGTGTCCCATGCTAAAAGAGAGGCTTACACACAAGTCTTAAAGTTTTGGTAAGTACATCAGCGTGTGTCTGTGTCTAGACAAAGTCAGGAGCCTTGTCAGCAGTTATCTTCTATCATATTTTAATTTTTGGTACTTTTTTCTAGAAATTGGAGTAGATGGCGGATCTGTGTTCAAAATTTTAACAATATTTTCAGACCACTTGCATTTTAAAATTTGATCTGTTGACTCTTTCACTAAATTTCTGCCAAAAAGAATTTATGCATGACTTAAATGTTGATCAAGATTGATTGATTGTTGTTTGCTGAACATTAGGTGTCAAATATTACATGTACTGTGGATTCATTTTTATTCGTGGTATACCAATTTTCGTGGATTTCGTGGGTAACAGCGAACCACGAATTTAAGAATTCAACGAAAAATAATCCCGAGAAATGTGTATTGAGTCGGATGTTTATTTCCGGTTATGTTATGCAGTTCTAGTATAGTGTTGACTAGCGATAAACATTGTAACATAACACGTGTTTTTTATTGAAAGAAGATACAAGTATTTTGATTAAATCTATAATAAATATATCTTATATCAGTGATAATTTACTTTTTAAAATTGATTAAAACAGTTCATGGAAAATAACTGCAAGTTGTTAATTACCGTGTCATAGTTTGGTTTACCAGTGATTATCATTAAACATCAATAGGATTAAGTACGGGGATATTGCCCGTAGGTAATATTGTTTATGACAGGAACATTTATTTTCACACCTTATACTTATATCACTGTTTATTATGTCGTGATTAGGGAAATGAGCTTTCAATCATAAAGTTTTGAATGCCTTATAGAATTCAGACAAGAATTTATAATTGTAAAACAAACAAATAATTAGTTGTCTCTGTCCATTATTCTAATCGAAGTTATCAATGAACACTTTAACCTAGAATGACCAAGCGAGCTTTTTCAATGAATTCCTTCTTTTTTGTTTTGTTTTATTATTGATCAAACCAAGGAGGTTATATGATCTCCTAAATCAAAAAGAAATCCACGAATTACGTATCTAATTGTTTGTTGTTGTAATCAGTGATCCACGAATTTACGTATACCACGAAACGTCTTTTTTTCTCTATCCACGAAAATTGATACCCATGAAAATAAATGAATCCACAGTATGTTCAAGCCCATGTTTAAAAAGAAGATTTTGCTATGTTATAATCTACAACTATTATTTATTACAGTTCATCTGATAAACAGATATTAAGTTTAGAGGAAGAGAATGATTTAGCCATGGCCGGAGTTGTTGTTCAACAAGAAGATTTTGTAAAAGCTCTAGATCAGCTACAAGCAGCTCATTCAGATACTATTGGTGCACCAAAGGTATTATTTGTTTACATCGAATAGGAAACATAATATATATATATATATTATATATATATATAATGCTATCTCATTATATATATATATATATATATATATATATATATATATATATATATATATATATATATATATATATATAGATTCTCTATCTTTTGCAAGTGAGCTACATGACTTTGTACTACCAAAAAAAAAAATTGTTTTCCACTCAAGATATTTAATTTTAGATCGTCAAAATGAGAGTTTGAGATAGCATGTTAATATCTAAACTTTAATTATCAATATTTTAGAAATGCATATTTCTAGTTTTTGTCGAGCCTGCAACTTTTGTTGCAGAAAGCTCGACATAGGGATAGTGATCTGGCGGCGGCGGCGTTAGCTAACTTCTTAAAAGCTTTATATTTTAGAAGGTGGAAGACCTGGATGCTTCATACTTTGTATATAGATGCCTCATGTTAAGAAGTTTCCGTCAGTTACATGTCTAATGTCCTTGACCTTATTTTCATGGTTCAGTGACCACTTAAAAAAAAAGTTCAGATTTTTTGTAATGTTGAATTCTCTCTTATTATAAGTAATAGGATAACTATATTTGATATGTGCATACCTTGCAAGGTCCTCATGTCTGTCAGACAGTTTTCACTTGACCTCTACCTCATTTCATGGATCAGTGAACAAGGTTAAGTTTTGGTGGTCAAGTCCATATCTCAGATACTATAAGCAATAGGTCTAGTATATTCAGTGTATGGAAGGACTGTAAGGTGTACATGTCCAACTGGCAGGTGTCATCTGACCTTGACCTCATTTTCATGGTTCAGTGGTTATAGTTAAATTTTTGTGTTTTGGTCTGTTTTTCTCATACTATATACAATAGGTCTACTATATTTGTTGTATGGAATGATTGTAAGGTGTACCTGTCTAGCGGGCAGATATCATGTGACCTTGACCTCATTTTCATGGTTCAGTGGTCAAATTTAAGTTTTTGAGTTTTGGTCCTTTTATCTAATACTATATGCCATAGGTCATCTATATTTGGTGTATGGAAATATTTTATGATCTTTATGTCAGTCGCGCAGGTTTTATTTGACCGTGACCTCATTTTCACGGTTCATTGCACAGTGTTAAGTTTTTGTGTTTTGGTCTATTTTTCTTAAACTATAAGTAATAGGTCAACTATATATGTTGTATAGAAGCATTGTTAGCTGTACATGTCTGCCTGGCATGGTTCATCTGACCTTGACCTCATTTTCAAGGTTCATTGGTCTTTGTTTAGTTATCTTGGTTAATGTTAAGTTTATGTGACAGTTGTATTAAAGCTTAGCTTTATACTTAGGACTATCAACATAATATCAAAGATTAGTATAGAAGGCGAGACGTTTCAGCATGTGCACTCTTGTCTTGTGTAAAATCCAATTATTGAGTAGGAAAACAATGGCATTGTTGCCAATGAAACACAGGTGATTTAAATTATATAAAGCAACCTGGCTGAGACCTATGTGAGTGCTTGGTGTAGATTTATCTAACATTTAAGCACCTTATTTAAGAATGCTGAAAATTGTGCTAGCTTTAAACAACTCCTTTCTTAGCATGGCCCCAATCTTTGTGACGTCTCCACAACACACAATAACAGTTGTATATTTTGTAATTGTAGATTCCAAGTGTGAAATGGAGAGATGTTGGTGGGTTACTCGATGTTAAAGCTGAAATACTGGACACTATACAACTGCCTTTACAATACCCAGAACTATTGGCTGCTGGTCTGAGACGATCAGGTTTGTACAACGATTTGAGTTTGCATGGATTGTGAATCGTGTGGGATATTAATGTAGAATGCAAGATGAAAGAAAGAAGGTCTTTAGCAGACTGATGTCTGAGATAAACTTTATCTGCTAAGTATCAATGGCTGCCTTTCAAACATGTGATTCTCTCATCTGAGTTATAAATCTTTTGGAGATTTTCAATGTCTTGATTAACATTAATGCAATATTTTATATATATGGTAGTTATTCAGAGGCAGCATGAAAATATGGAACCCTCTCAATACTCATTCCTTTCTCCTTATCAAAATTTCAAATACTATTCATTTTTTAATCAAAATTTGAAAATCTCGATTTTTTAGATCCACTCCTAATCAAAATTTTTAAATCTCCATATATTGCATCCTTCCTCTAATCAAACTTTTAAAAGCTCCAGATATAAGTAAGATCCATTCTATTTCTTTATTCTGTTACATGTTTGCATCTTGAATTGGTTTTGGCTAGTCTATGGTAAATTCTTCTAAAATAATTTCTTTTGTATAATTTTAGGAGTGTTATTATATGGACCACCTGGGACAGGAAAAACACTGTTGGCCAAGGCTGTGGCTACAGAATGCTCTCTCAACTTTTTAAGGTAATAACATACTAATATTAAGCAATTAAAAGATAAATTCTTGAAATACAGAAACGACGCTTTATTAAAAAAAAAGCGTGTAGTTTTTCATATTAAATGCAGCTTACATTATTTAACTATAATTATTTCCTTATCTGATAATATCAACATAACTCTTTCTTAGGTAATATTTTCAACATACCTTTAGAATCAACGCAATATTGTAATTGTGGCTTTCAAATTCATTTAATTTTTTTTTATTTCATACATTTTTTAATGGTGAGTACATTTATAATACTGTGGATTCATTATTATTCGTTGGATACCATTTTTCGTGGGTACAGGTGAACCACGAATTCACATGATCAACGAATTACAAATTTTCTATAGGCTTTGTACATAGAAATTGGCAAACCACGAATTCAGATATCCACGAAAATGAAAATTTTCTTTAATCCACGGAAATTGATATCCACGAAAATAAATGAATCCACAGTAAGTATATTGTACTGTTAAATTGTGGAAAGATAAGCTAGTTTCAATGTAATTACACTGAAATGAAAACACTCAACTCAAATAATAAGGAATTCTCTTATTTATTACAGTGTAAAAGGTCCTGAGCTGATTAACATGTATGTGGGACAAAGTGAACAGAACATAAGAGAAGGTTTGTAAAAGAATAAATTACAAAATAAATACCAACTTGTACCCATCAAAACTGTATCCCTGACACAATTCTTTTCTTTAAAAGCATATTCTCTTTCTTACCAGTGGAGCTGAGTATTTCCCCCCAAAAAGGGACTCACAGGCCTACTTGGATTCATCCAACTCGGGTTGACTGAGTTTTAAAAAGATCAGTGCTAATGTGCATGTGAACAACCTTTCTGAAACAAGGTCAAAACTCTTTCATAGAGGTGATAAGGCAAGTGATTTTTTTACTTAGCATTAAAATAAAAAGTGTGGGGGGGGGGGGGGGGTTTGTCAGTTGAGTTATCTCGACAGACACTACTTACCCGAGTTGGACGAATTGAAGTAGGCCACAATGTTTATCAACCTAATCTCTAAAGTTTTAGGTATACACAATTTTATTGCATACTATAATTAAACTTCTTTTGTGTAAGTATTTGACTTGTTGCCATTAAAAAAGGCAGAACATGTCAAAAGATTTATATTACAATTTTGAAAGTACCTAATAAACCTGAAAATATGATAAGAACTTATTTTTATCCAATACTAGATATTACATTTACTACTATTTCAAATGTAATAAGAAAAAAAAACAGAATTGACTTATGCATGATTGTCCAGTGTCATTGTACTATTTTTCCAGAGTAAAAATATATATTTGAAGAAATTAATCTTGTTTTTTTTTACTTTGTTTTTTTTTACAGTATTTGAAAGAGCTAGAAGTGCCACACCATGTGTTATATTTTTTGATGAATTAGATTCTTTAGCACCCAACAGAGGGAAAAGTGGAGACTCTGGTGGAGTTATGGATAGGTATTTATGATGGAGGATGTAAATTTAGGTGTTGCTAACTGACACATGAAAATATATAAATAACAAAAGGGCATATACAGAATTTCAAAAATCCAGCAAAAGTCAACTTTGCCCAAGGGATTTGAACCTTATTATTATAATTATATGTGAAGCCAGATATACTCTTCTGACACAAACATGTTATTTCCATGAACTCTTTGTCATATTAGTTGTCTTTCTACACAAAGCATGCATATATATGTTAAACAATGGAAATACATTGCAAAATTGACTGGTCAATAGTCCATTTGCCAATTACCGACAAATTACTTCCCGTTGTCAATCGTAGACTGTTTCCATACCAGACAAAATTGGTTTTTGCCAATGCAAAGCATAATGAATTGAAAGTGATGTATCAGCAGTTTAATTATTTTTCATGAAAAATAATTTCTGATGTCAAAAGTATTTTGCTTAACAACAAATTAATGTAATCAAAAGATTTGAAAACCTTAAAGATTACTCACATTAGGCACAGGTAAATTTGCTCTCTCTGCTAGCTCTCCATTATAAATAAAAATCAATGTCCCTCATAAGGGAGACAACTACAAAAGGGATCTCTAATTACAGGGTCAATAACAGGAATTGGCAAATAGCCTATTGATGTCAAATTTACAGAAATCAAGTTAAAATTGTATTGTCTTATATTGGAAAGTACTTTTTATGTAAAGATATTTTTGTTCACAGAGTTGTGTCACAGTTGTTGGCAGAACTAGATGGTCTACATAAATCCAGTGATGTTTTTGTGATAGGAGCTACAAACAGACCCGACCTGTTAGACCCTGCCCTACTCAGGCCTGGAAGGTAATCATCATTATGTTCCTCAATCTCAGGAAAGACTCTTGTCATTTAAAATTTTCCTTATTCATGATAATGGAGTTCAACATTTCGAACGATACTTGAAATATTTGTCAAGTCATAAATATTTGTTCATTTTTGAGAACACAAATTTTTCTGCAACCATTAAAAAAAAATTATTTTCTCTCTACATGTATATATTTTTTGTGCGTTTGTGTTTGGATAAAACCGATTTATTAAAGAAATAAAAGTCTCTATAAGCTTTAGTTCAAAATGATTGGACTTTTGGACTAGTCTTTAATTTTAACTGCATAATAAATGTTTATATGCCATCAAATAACTTTTTTTCCAAAGTCTAATTAGAACAAAGCAGGACACCAAGATAAAGTGATTGATGTAGTTAGACCAATGATATGTTTATAAATGATGAATCATAAGGCATATTGGACTCTGTACGACCTTTAGTACATTTTACTTTTATGTATTTTAATCTTCAAAAAGAAAGACCTTGGGATTATAATTAATGTTTTTAACATTTTTCATATTAATGTCAAATAATAAAATTGAGAAAGGAAATGGTGAATATGTCAAAGCGACAACCACCCGACCATAGAGCAAACAACAGCCGAAGGCAACCAATGGGTCTTCAATGTAGCGAGAATTCCCGCACCCGTAGGTGTCCTTCAGCTGGCCCCTAAAATATGCATAATAGTACAGTGATAATGGACGTCATACTAAACTCCGAATTATACACAAGAAACTAAAATTTAAAATCATACAAGACTAACAAAGGCCAGAGGCTCCTGACTTGGGACAGGCGCAAAATTGCGGCGGGGTTAAACATGTTTATGAGATCTCAACCCTCCCCCTATACCTCTAGCCAATGTAGAAAAGTAAAAGAATAACAATATGCACATTAAAATTCAGTTCAAGAGAAGTCCGAGTCTGATATCAAAAGATGTAACAAAAGAAAATAAATAAAATGACAATAATACATAAATAACAACAGACTACTAGCAGTTAACTGACATGCCAGCTCCAGACCTCAATTAAACTGATTGAAAGATTATGTCTTCATCATATGAATATCAGGTACAATCCCTCCCGTTAGGGGTTTAGTATCATACTATCATAAAATATATGAGAAGAACATAACCCGTGTCATGCCAACAACTGTTTTTTTAGAAATAAATGTGTTTAGTTCCGATGCAAAGACCCTATCAGTGAATCAATGTTAAAGCCAAAATATGCAATCTTTAATGACCTGACAACAGTATCGTAACTATATCCCCTTTTAATAAGTCTATTTAAAGGTTTTGTTAGTTTCTGAGGAGAAATAAACCTTTCTGTTTCATATTTAACAACAAAATGTATATACAAAATATATTTACAGATTTGACAAGTTACTGTATCTTGGAGTTAGTCAGGATACTGATTCCCAGTTGAAGATATTACAGGCATTAACAAGAAAGTAAGTTTTGAATAGGAACCAGTATGCATCAGTTGTTCATCTCATAAAATACATAATTGGTAATTCTAATATGACGTTCTTCTTTAGCTTTGGATACAAAGCCATGTTCTAATTTGAATAGAACATAGGCTGCACGCTAACGCTCAGTATTAAGATATTAACAAATATAATGCCTACCCATGTTAAAACGAGCATAGAGCATGACATGAAAGAATTATTTCTTAAACAATAAAATTGGTACCCAAACAATAATAATGAATCAACAATATGTCCAAACTTGAAAACCTTGAATTAAAAACTCACAAACCATTGATTTTTGCTTTGACCATAGAAAAGTAGGAATTGATGAATAACAATGCTAGCAAATAAAGGACACATTGATAGTATTTGTATGAATTAAAAAACATATATAATTTGAATGGCATTGTTCTTATGGTATATGTGGTACAATTCTACCTTCTATGAGCAATATACTTTCGAGTCCTTGGTAAAAAAAATGTGCAATTAAAGGAAAAGTGGGTAAACTTTGAGTCATGAAGAATTTTTCCCATGATATAACAAAAATTTTCACGATCAAATACACAACGCAACGCAATAATCTACAAGGGGTATTGAATTTGAATGGCATTGTTCTTTTGGTAAATGTGGTACAATTCTATCTTCAACGAGCAATATATGACTCATATATCAACCAAAAGAGAATTAAATTAGAAGGTAATGTCATAATTGCTTTTGAAATTTGTTTCTCCAGTAGTGTTGTGGAAATTTGATAGGTCAACGACTCCATGCATGTTATGCTTTTGTAGATTTAACCTGGAGAAGGATTAACACTAGAGTTTTATAGTCAATAGAGGCTCTAGAAAATTTACTATTTTTTTACTTTTTTGTAATTAAATGGTGAAAAAATTAGATTAAAAATAGTGTTGCTTAAAGATGTCCTTACAGATGCTGATTCTTTTATGCTTTTATTTTTAGATTTAAATTGGAGAAGAATTTAGAATTGAGAAATGTTGTGGAGAAATGTCCAAAGAATCTAACTGGTGCTGACTTCTATGCTTTAGCTTCTGATGCCATGCTGAATGCTTTAAAAAGAAAAATCACCATGCTAGAAGCTGGTAAGCAGGTTTTGTATAGTTAATGTCAATGGACAACTTACAATTAACTATTTTATGTCTGATTACATTCTGCTGATCAATCAGGATTATTTTGATTGAAAATAAGGACATTGGGTAGGTGGTAAATATGGAATTATCAAACAGAATTCCCAGAAATACTAACCTTCATTAACTGGCGGACATCAACATGTCTTTCGATCTGTTAGCCCAAACTTTACTTTTGAGTCCTTGGTAAAAAAAATTGTACAATTAAAGAAAAAGTTGGGTAAACTGTAAGTCATGAAGAATTTTTCCCATGATTTAACAAAAATTTTCATTTCAGTGTTACAAAAAATTATTTGAATATTTTAAAAGTAGCATCCTCTTTGGAAGAATGTTTATCTATGTGTTGATAATCAATCAAGTGGACCTTTTGTTTTTGTTTAAGATTTAATGATATATTGTTCTTTTCTTTTCAGGGGAGACGACTGACCAAGAAAACGTTATTGTATCGGAGAATGATTTTCTACAGTCCTTGTCAGCTTTAACACCATCTTTATCTGATGATGAAATGAAACATTATGAAGAACTAAGAGCTTATTTTTCTGGAAATTCTGCATCTTGATGAAAACCTGTCCTTAAAAATCTGTGATAATTATAATTTATTGTTAAAAACCGATGAATATAAATGGAATAAATATGAAATAAAATTTGTAAATCAGTATTGTTGTTACATTGTATATAATAAAACATATATGAAATGAAGACATTTTTCCTAAATCTTAGTAATCTTTTACAAAAATCTTCTCCTCTGAAACTACTGGGCCAAATTAATCCAAACTTGGCCACAATCATATTTGGGATATCTAGTTTTAAAAATGTGTGGCGTGACCCGGTCAACCAACCAAGATGGCCGCCATGGCTAAAAATAGAACATAGGGGTAAAATGCAGTTTTTGGCTTATAACTCAAAAACCAAAGCATTTAGAGCAAATCTGACACGCGGTAAAGTGTTTATCAGGTCAAGATCTATCTGTCCTGAAATTTTCAGATGAATCGGACAACCTGTTGTTGGGTTGCTGCCCCTGAATTGGTAATTTTAAGGAAATTTTGCTGTTTTTGGTTATTATCTTGAATATTATTATAGATAGAGATAAACTGTAAACAGCAATAATGTTCAGCAAAGTAAGATTTACAAATAAGTCAGCATGACCAAAATGGTCAGTTGACCCCTGAAGGAGTTATTGCCCTTTATAGTCAATTTTTAACCATGTTTTCGTAAATCTTAGTAATCTTTTACAAAAATCTTCTTCTCTGAAACTACTGGGCCAAATTAAACTAAACTTGACCACAGTCATCATTGGGGTAACTTGTTTAAAAAATGTGTGACGTGACCTGGCCAATCAACCGAAATGGCTGCCACGGCTAATAATAGAACATAGGGGTAAAATGCAGTTTTTGGCTTATAACTCAAAAACCGAAGCATTAAGAGAAAATCTGACAGGGTTTAATTGTTTATCAGGTCAAGATCTATCTGCCCTGATGTTTTCACATGGATCGGATAACCCGTTGTTAGGTTACTGTCCTGAATTGGTAATTTTAAGGAAATTTTGCCGTTATTTGTTATTATCTTGAATATTATTATAGATAGAGATAAACTGTATACAGCAATAACGTTCAGCAAAATAAGATCTACAAATAAGTTTTCCATGACCAAAATAGTCAATTGACCCCTTAAGGAGTTATTGCCCTTTATAGTTAATTTTTAACATTTTTCATAAATTTTTGTTAATTTTTAGAAAATATTTTCCACTGTAATTACTGGGCCAAGTTCATTATAGATAGAGATAATTGTAGCAACAAGAATGTTCAGTAAAGTAAGATCTACAAACACATCACTATCACCAAAACACAATTATGTCATGAATTTATCCGTGTCCATTGTTTAATATGCACAAGACCAAGGTGAGCGACACAGGCTCTTTAGAGCCTCTAGTTTGGATTAATAATTCTTTGATTATTTACACTAAATACAAATAAATTGTATGGCTGCCTCAATAGTTCTGTATCACACGATTTATATATTATCCATGGTTTTTCAAACAAAGACAGTGTTTCTCAGCTATAATCTCATCCAAGTGAAAAGTTATTACTCTTAAAATAATCCTTGAAAGATGGTTGTTACTAATTTTTTTTCAGATTTTGTTTTTTTGATAGATAGAAACATTAAGTGGCATGTTTAAAAACATTAATATATATATAACAGCAAAATAATCATTGATGGAGGATCTACATAAAAAAATCCAGATAAGCAATTGGAGCTCTTATGAGACTCTTGTATATTTTTAGAACAACTATTGTTCATGTGCCCCATACCCTGCCAAGTTTGGTTGAAGTGTATTAACCAAAATGGTTTCCATGTGTATTTGTACAATTTTGGTTTCATGATACTCTGTTGATCTTATAGTCCTTGATTTGTCATTGTTTTGGATACTATTTCAAGTCTCCATTATATTGATTGTAACACATTTGTACAGGGGAAAATTGGCACATAAGTATCAATGGTGCAAAACCATTTTAAAAAAAAGGTTTTTGTTTTCAATAAATTTGCAATTCAGGGAGCATCAAATTGGCAGTGCCAGCTTTGCATGTTTCTTTTTACAATAAAATAACCCAACTTATTTTGATCTCTAGAGTCTAGAAGAATTATTTTGAGGCTTTGCTGTCTCATTGGCATGTACCCCACATCTCGAATTATTCTCATGTACACAAATAAAAATTTTTTTTTTAAATTATAAAATAATCCATTACAAATAGAATTAGATTTTGTTTGAAATGTTTTGTTAGTACCAAGTTGGACCTCCACATAACAAATTGAAGAACAAATATTCATAATGAGTGAAATAATGACTTTCTTAAGGATGTACACCTCTGAGAAGCCAAAAATTTCTAGAATTAAATTTTTTTTCCTAACCTGATTTTTGGGTTATTAACACTGTAACAAAATAATTGGTGAAGAAAAAATGATATGGTGGTGCACTTCTTTTTTGCTACAAACCTTTGAAAATGCCCAATTTTGATGATTTTCCCATTTTTTATCGATTTGTACCTATTTTTGGGCTTTTATTGTGAAAAAATCACAGTTCCACAATTAAAGTTTTTCTTACTTTCTATAAAGATGAAGTGGACCAATCTGAATAAGTTTTACTTACAAAAACTCTACGTAGGTGTTAATATAAGAAAGTTTTATCATATTTTGACACTTTTTTGTGTAAAATTTACCATGCTGTCAATTTTGTATTTTTGTGATTTTTCTCAGTTTTAAGAACAAAATGCATATTATTTCAACTTTTTTAGCTCACCTGGCCGAAAGGCCAAGTGAGCTTTTCTCATCACTTGGCGTCCGTCGTCGTCCGTCGTCATCGTCTTCCGTCGTCGTCCTGCATTAACTTTTACAAAAATCTTCTCCTCTGAAACTACTGGGCCAAATTTAACCAAACTTGGCCACAATCATCATTGGGGTATCTAGTTTAAAAAATGTGTCCTGTGCCCCGCCCAACCAACCAAGATGGCCGCCATGGCTAAAAATAGAACATATGGGTAAAATGCAGTTTTTGGCTTATAACTCAAAAACCAAAGCATTTAGAGCAAATCTGACGGGGTAATATTGTTCATCAGGTCAAGATCTATCTGCCCTGAAATTTTCAGATGAATCGGACATTTCGTTGTTGGGTTGCTGCCCCTGAAATGGTAATTTTAAGGAAATTTTGCTGTTTTTGGTTATTATCTTGAATATTATTATAGATAGAGATAAACTGTAAACAGCAATAATGTTCAGCAAAGTAAGATCTACAAATAAGTCAACATGACCAAAATGGTCAGTTGACCACTTTAGGAGTTATTGCCCTTTATAGTTAATTTTTAACCATTTTTCGTAAATCTTAGTAATCTTTTAGAAAAATCTTCTCCTCTGAAACTACTGGGCCAAATTTAACCAAACTTGGCCATAATCATCATTGGGGTATCTAGTTTAAAAAATGTGTCCGGTGACCCGGCCAACCAACCAAGATGGCCGCCATGGCTAAAAATAGAACATAGGGGTAAAATGCAGATTTTGGCTTATAACTCAAAAACCAAAGCATTTAGAGCAAATCTGACAGGAAGTAAAATTGTTGATCAGGTCACGATCTATCTGCCCTGGAATTTTCAGATGAATCATATAATTGGTTGTTGGGTTGCTGCTCCTGAAATGGTAATTTTAAGGAAATTTTGCTGTTTTTGGTTATTATCTTGAATATTATTATAGATAGAGATAAACTGTAAACAGCAATAATGTTCAGCAAAGTAAGATCTACAAATAAGTCAACAAGACCAAAATGGTCAGTAGACCGCTTTAGGAGTTATTGCCCTTTATAGTCAATTTTTAACCATTTTTCGTAAATCTTAGTAATCTTTTACAAAAATCTTCTCCTCTGAAACTACTGGGCCAAATAAAATCAAACTTGGTCAGAATCATCATTGGGGTATCTAGTTTAAAAATTGTGTATAGTGACCCGGCCAACCAACCAAGATGGCCGCCATGGCTAAAAATAGAACATAGGGGTAAAATGCAGTTTTGGGCTTATAACTTAAAAACCAAAGCATTTAGAGCAAATCTGACAGTGGGAGAAATTGTTTATCAAGTCCAGATCTATCTGCTCTAAAATTTTCAGATGAATTGGACAACTGGTTTTTAGGTTGCTGCCCCTGAATTGGTAATTTTAAGGAAATTTTGCTGTTTTCGGTTATTATCTTGAATACTATTATAGATAGAGATAACCTGTAAACAGCAATAATGTTCAGAAAAGTAAGATTTACAAATAAGTCAACATGACTGAAATGGTCAATTGACCCCCTAAGGAGTTAATGTCCTTTATAGTCAATTTTTAAAAATTTTCATAAAATTTGTAAATTTTTACTAACATTTTCCACTGAAACTACTTGGCCAAGTTCATTATAGATAGAGATAATTGTAAGCAGCAAGAATGTTTAGTAAAGTAAGATGTACAAACACATCACCATCACCAAAACACAATTTTGTCATGAATCTATCTGCGTCCTTTGTTTAATATTCACATATACCAAGGTGAGCGACACAGGCTCTTTAGAGCCTCTAGTTGTTATAAATGATTGAAAAAATACATATCTAAGAAATTTGAAAAGACCAAAATGATATGGGATGTATATGATTCTTGTAAAATCATTTTTGGTATCCCTCACCCATTTTCTCAAAATTTTGGCGAAAAATACTTACTTGATTGGTTGTAAAATTTGAAAACTGGATTACTCAAAAACCATTCATTGTAAATGCACTTTTTTTCACAGATTTATGTTTGATTATAATATTTTTAAAATTCATTGATATTTTCCACTTCTATCTCATGTTTTGGAAATAATTCAAGAACGAGATTTCAAGGAGACTGAATGAGACTGAAAAGTCAGAAGAATACATCCTTAATTGTTCTTTTAGTTGATTTGAATGTTATCAACAATATGAGGCCTTTTGTACAATTTGAAAAAGACCATTGCTAAGTTTTGACCTGAATGACCAGTTGTATAATTGTAAAAGAAAGACAGAAGATACAAAAGGAAAGGTCAAAACTAGTTGAAAAGAAATGACAATGCCTCAGCAAAAAATTGGACAAAAAAAACCCAACCTAAGACGAACAACAGTCTACAAAACACAACTTAGAAAACTAAAAACTGAGCAACATCCAACGACAACCACATCAAAATCTGAGGTGATCTCAAATGCTCTGGAAGGGAAAACAGATTCTGCTACACAAGTGGCACCTACCATGTTGCTCATTTAAAAACAAACAAGTGATTAGTCTAGTTCAGTAAGTCACATTGAAGGAAAAGAAGACAAATTGTGGCTATGACATTTGTATTGTATCAGTCATCTGTGAAACATATTCCATAACAATCCACCTTCTCCTCGTGGCAACCACTTGAAACTCTTGGTTTAATACCTTCCTTATTATCAGCAACATCTACCAAAGAAATTATGATGGGGAATTCTCAAAACTTTTGCAATCACTAATTAGACATTAGCCTGCTCTTTTTCGAAAATCTACAAAAGTGTCTTTTACATGCAAGAGATATTGCTCTCTCTTAACACGGGTCAGCCATTTATCATCCCCTTCCGTCAGACTATTATCATTTCTCAAGACCATACTCACAAATGGTGTCATGGGAGAGGCAAAAATTAAGTCTCTGAAATTTTCACCCCAGATTGGAGATCAAACCAGGAACCTTGTGTTTGAAGTCCGATGCACTAACCGCTGCACCACAGCTCTCCTGATTTTAGATGGACATAAGATAGAAAACATGAATCATAATATTTATTTTTCAGTTTAAATTACACCTTTTTTATACAGCAGTCTGATCAGTAACAGATGCACATGGGATAGACATTGGGAGGATCATTATTTTGTCTTTTCTCACTTCAATTAAAGTTGCAAGTGTATCAAGCATACACATATCCTTATGCCTCAAGAGCCGAGCTGCAGATTTATCTAAGTATAGTACAGCTTTCACATCCATACAATTTTCTGTCAAAGGTTCATTGAAAATGTCTTTACATTCACTTTTCTTCGCTTTATCAGTATGAGTTTGTAGATCAGCGTCAGTAACCCATAACACTATTGTATTATCAAATGGTTTGAAGAACATTTGTAAACATTGAACAATCAATTCTATTTTCATTTGACAAAGTCGAAAAGATGACAGTTGTTGCTTCATTATTTTGATATAGAGTTCTACAGAAAGTTTACTTTCATTTTGTTCATAAGCTGACCCATTAGTTAGGTATTTGAGATTGTTTGTACCAAAACGTTTATCTGTAATTAAAGATTTCCTATTTGTCCAATCAAAATAAACCTGTTTCAATTCACACAGATGTTCACATCCTTTGGACTTTTTTCTAACAGCAGAATCACTGAGCGATGTTTTCAATTTCTTTTTTTCAAATTTTCTAAATGACTTTTCATCAAGATAATCTGTGTACCAAGTTTGTAATTCAAACCAGCATTTTGGAGCTTCTTTGTCAATTTTGCTGGCTGGAAATTTGTAGCTTTTCTTTGTTTCCTCTACTGGAACAAACTTTGGATATTTTACCTGGCTGTATTCACAAAATGTTCCACAACTGGGTCTGCTGAAAAGAAAAGAATCTGTCATTTTCTTTTGTTCCGTCTACATTTTGTTGGTGTTGCTTGGGAAGTCTGGATACAACAATCAAAGTGAAACCGCGTTTTACCACGTGGAATTGTTTACATAGATGTCGCTTCAAGATTACGCATCACTTTCCAAGTCATTTGTGCGTTTATCAATCGGGGTTAAAAACCATGTATTAAGTTCATAATTGAAAGCGAAATTGTACTTTCATTTTCTAAAATGGCATGTGCAGAGAATATTTCATCAACAAAATTGTTGTCTGAAAATGATCAGGTGATACTGAAGAAAGGAAAATGTTGTCAAGTATTTCAGATTAAAAAGAAAAGGTATGTGATACTGGAAAAATCTGACAAACAAACGTTTAAATATATGTAAATTAACCGGAATTATCAACATAAAAAAAATGATCAATATAATATTAGTTTTATAAATTGACCATAAACCCACTTATTCATGGTATGGTATCAATATTTCTGACCTGACACTACGTACTTTTTATTGCTTAATTCATTAGAATTTAATATGCAATGTTTCGGGTTCTTTCGGGAATAATCCCAAGTAAACCCTCATCAGAGGTCGACCTTTATATATTTATTTCGTATCTAGTATCATAGATAGATGTGTGTCTGTTTCATAACAGTTTTTTTCAAATTTACTACACGTGCATATAGGTCTACGTTGTAGCTAGTCTTTTTACAGACTCAATTTGATATGTATAAGGCTATTTTACATATTCAATAATAGCTGAAAATTTGAATCCTTAATAACCGGTTTACTCATAAGAATAAGAATATTTTATTACCTATATTAAAGGGCCCTATAAAGAGCTTTTTGTTTTATCACATTGCATACAAATATATTGCATACTCTTTAGCATAATATGAGGCAAGCATAACCTGTGAATGGGGACGAAGTCTGTATGATTTTTTTTTATAAATCAAACATGTTAAAAAGAGAAATGGAAATACCGTAACGTTTCCGATTTTGGTTCTGTTGTTAGGGATTTAATTGTGACGTTATGACGTCATATTCAATGTAAACAAAGAACGTACATTTGTAACGTTTCCGATTTTGGTTAGGTTGTTAGGGATTTTAGTTGTGACGTTATTTAAGTTATGACGTCATATTCAATGTAAACAAAGAAACGCTGTCATCAGTTAACGTTTTTTTTTTTATAACAAACAATTTTTTAAAATGAATTAGTATTGAGTTCCTTTCTTAGACTGATAAATATACATTTTATTCAATGTCTCATGCAAACAAGACCGGAAACGGAAGTAGATTTCTGCGCAGATCCGGAAATTCAAAAATGCGACAAAAAAAAAAAAAAAAAAAAAATGAACAATTTTGAGTTCATTAGTACAATGAAAATTTTCTGGATTTTTTTTTTTTTTTTTTTTTTTTTTTTTTATTGAATTTTCTACTGTTATTAGGGACTTCGTCCCCATATTATACTAGTCCAAATAATTATGACATCTTGAAAGGCTATGATATTTTTTTATCTTTGTCGCCTTACATCGATGCAGGAAGGTGTCAAAGCGAAAATTGAAATAGCCTTCCAAGAGGTCATAATTATTTGGACTATATATATATATATAAATATATATATATATTTCTCTAATTCTTCGTCAATTTATCCCTTTCTGCACCCATTGTATAAAAAAAATTTAATCAACGTGTGGTTCGTTTGATCTCAGTACTTCATTGGTTAAAATCCGATTGTGACGTCGAATTTTCTTGCTGTCCTCTGAATTTCCTATTGTGACGACATGAAAAAAGGCGACCATGCCTGACGACGTCACATAGAAAGAACACATCTTTTTGCAGATCATTCGAAAAGAAGGAATAAGTTTGCCTGCATAATGTTAGAAAATCATTAGAGAAACAGATTCCACCACCAAATCTCGTGTAATACGATATTTATCCACTCTCGACAGTTAAATTATCAATTTTAAAGTCCTCGCCGAGGCGGCTCGGACTTTAAAATTGAAAATTTAACTGTCTCGAGTGGATAAATATCGTATTACACTCGATGCAGTGGTGAAATCTATATATATATATATATATATATATATATATATATATATATATATATATATACGAGTCTAAATTGAAAACTACGTTCAAACCTATGATTGCGTTGGATAAAAACCGCAATTTTTATACGTGTGCGGATGATGTAAAACAAATTTCGTTGTAGAAGGGTCTAAAAACAGCACAAACAACATTTTCAAAAAGACCAAAAAAGTGAAAAAGTATATTTAAACAAAACGCATTTGACTAACAGGTCGAACAACTGATGTTCTTTAACCCTGCTGACTACCATTGGCGATTGCCAAATAAAATTGATCACAAGATGTAACAAAATGGATCTTAATATAAATTTAATACTAAACAAAATTTTTTTTAACTTGTGGCCACGATGTTATGCCACAAACATATGGTGTCAATATTTATTTAGTACACCAGATCCGAATTTCGACAATAAATGTGTCTTCAGTGATGTTAGGGATCGAAATGGTATTTGGAAGGCCATATAAAAAGTACCCTCATTTTTAGAGAAAGTACCCTCATTTTTAGATAGACTCTTGAATTTTAAGAGTCAATGTAGGATGAACAGATCATATAAACCGGAGGGAAAATATGATACAAGCCCAAATGAAAAAATATAACACAGAAAAGTGGAAAGACCTAATTAGGGAAACATAAAATAATCTAAAAACATTATAGCTTATGTTTTTTATACAGCTTCAATAGAGCTATTTGTCTGCCATAACTCAGGACATCACAAAGGTTCCCCTAAAAATTTGACATAAAATATCTGACGCCACAATGAAAAAGTGATTGACGTCAATAGTTATAGCACCGCGGGTAAACTATCACGTTGTGATTGGTTTAACCCCTATGAGACCGTAGGGGGTTAGTAAATTTCATAGAGGGTTCCTGAGGCATTAATGCTGACGTCATCTATTAATGTGGTTCTGTTTCATCGTTTATTTTTCAACAAAACGCAGCAGAAAAAGTCCAGCATGGGATAAATTCGTTATTTGGTTAACTACTAACCACCTACGGATCCATAGAGGGTGAATAAAATCCATAGGGGATTCGGCCGCCGGCCTCACCCCTATGGATTTTACTAACCCTCTATGGATGCGTCCGGCTGAATCCCCTATGGATTTTATTCACCCTCTATGGATCTGTAGGAGGTCAGCAGCGAACATTTAACTTATATTCAAGATTCTCAGGTCAACTGGGACAAATTTCCAAATAGAGATAATGTTTATACTCTATACTGATATTATATAAAGCTTTTTGAACTTGAATTTTTGACAACAGATGAAAGAGTTTATTTACAGGGCTTTCCCTTGAAATTGAAGTAGTAGGCTAAATTACAATTATAAGTGACTGTAACATGCGTTCAGCGAAGCCGGACGCCCACCAAGCTGTAAGCTTGGTGCTTTACAGCAGGGGGCTTGGGGGCTGCTCAAGGCCCCCAGAAGCTCTGTCATAAATAAAGCAAAATCCTGCATTCTCACAATCTCCTGGCACCCAATTTCATCTTTCAAATAACCATTTTTTATGTATGAAATTAAAGAAAGAAAAAAGATCTCAAAGAATTTTTTTTTTTTTTATGTAATGATTTGTTTTTTATTTCCTTTTCCTTATGCTTAAAATTCATTTGCTTTTGAAGGAGTTTTATTTATATAAATAATCTGATTTGTTAGAAATCTTGATCGATTTATTTTGCATAACTATGTGCATTTGTAATCAAATGACCCCCTTTTTTCTCCAAAGACTGTTACGCATATTTAAATCATACAATTATTTTTCAAGCATTGACAGAAAATTGATATATCCTCTGATTTTCTCTTTTTTCGTAAACTGTTCAATAAGTCGGATACATAAAGGTTATTTGTGGTCAAGTCGACAATATTCTACTTTCGTTTTTGACCTTGATTCTCTGAACTTAAAAAGTTATTGTTTTTAGATTCTGAACAACATGATCTACTTCGACCATCGAAACGTCTCTTTTGTTATTGTTCAATGACCACTGGAACGTCTCTCTTGTTATCTTTGAAAAGAAACAATGCATTCTGACTTTAAATAGACAACCAATCAGTGACCTGAATTCAGGTGAACTATATTTAGCCCAAAGTAAACACTGATTTTTCATCCTTGTTTATGGTGACCGCGACTTTGCGCCAATAAGTCTCTCAGCTGCCTGTAAACATTTGAAAAAGATATTTTTTTCTTTTTGAATTTATATTTTTGTCAGTGAAGTAGCCGACACTTGAAGCCACCGTAAACGGCGGTTATCCGCCGTCTACCTGCTACTTTGGAAAGCCCTGAGTTACACCTATACATACATGACATATGTATCATTACTGGTCGAAAAGTATTTATATATATAAAAAAATGTACTTGTAATTTACAAATTGAATTTATTGTTTATTATTATAGATTTGTTTGGTTAGATAAAGTGAAATTTACATTAGATGGAGTTATCGGACATCGTTATGGGACAACTTTCAGGGTCACAAATGGAGAAATGGTTAAGGTCAACAAAAAAGAACTGGATGAAGCTTTCCAGTGTAAGTTTAGAAAAGAATGTGCCTCGAATACTATGACAGAACAGTATCATATTGTCATGTGAAAGCAAAGTTTTGATAAAGCATGAAATAAACTTTTGAAATAAGTACTAAGCTTTGTTCTAATTATTAATCCACAAGTTATTTCCCTTTTGGCACTGTTGATTATTAGTTTAAAGGAAAAGTTTTATGAAAAAGAAATTGAGAACATCACCATCATTTTCATGGAATTTGTAACAAGTAATATTTATCAAGTATTTGATATTTTTAGCATGCAAAGATTAATTTGATTTGTAATTGTATAGCATGTGATGTCAAAGATATATTACTCATTGTAGCAACAGAACAGGGAAAAGATAACCGAGGATTGCATGATTTAGATTCCAATCAGAAACTGTCACGTGATGACATTGAACTAATGAAAAAGACTGGTATGGAAGGGGAGGTAATTAATAATAAAATTAACGGTACCAATTTTCTTGCACCAGATGCACATTTCGACAATACATGTCTCTTCAGTGATGCTCGTGGCCAATAATAAGTGACTCAAAATATAAAACATGTAATTCTTATACAAGTTTTGATATGAAAACTTTATATTTATTAACATTGATAAAATATGTCAAGTTTTTAATCAGAAAACATCTGTGTTGAATTACTCTAGATTTTTTGTTTCTGGCCTTGTCATTAAAATTTCAAGTACTATACTCATGGTTAGACTCATAATTAAGCCAAACAATACTGGATTTAGTGTTTCAAGCATATATGTTTTTTGTGATAATAAGGCTCTCTTTTATTTTACAGAAAATTATCGATCAGCTGATAGAAAATAGTACAACATTTAAGGACAAAACAGAATATGCACAGGAAAAATGGATCAAGAAGAAGAAGAAAAAGTAAAATGACAAGTCTATTAGGCCAGGTTAACTGTTTCTTTAGCCTCTAGGGCTAATTTTTTTAATTTTAAATTAAGACAGAGACACACTTTATCATAACAATGATCCTGAAAGTACATAATGTAACTGATAATGATTTCATATTTATTTTATTATCTAGTTTTAGAAGAAAACAAAAGAATATCTGTTGTATATTCATCTAATTTTGTTAAAAAAAAATCATTGTTAATTTAAGAAAAAAAATGTTTACTTATAAAAAATTATCATATTTGATTGACCTAAATGCAGTTTTGAAAAAAAACAGTGGTCTATGTTATTTTTTTCTAGAAAAGGATTAAAACGGGCAACTATTGTGCTGTTATAACACATATTACCTCCCCTGTAACTGTTTCATATTGGCATTCACATTAAAGTCATAAGAAACGAGTGACTGGTGAAAAATAATGTTCATCCAATTCTTGAACCAATGCATGTATATATCATAAACTTAGGCCTCTGTGCACGATTTTATAATTTTTTACGCAAATATATCGTATAATCGTCAATTTTTTTTCTTTCTGTCTGTTATGATTTAACAAATATGGCTACTCATTAAATGCCGTGTTTTGAAGCCGAAGTTTACCGATTGTCACCTTATAGTAAATAATCAACAAAAACATGGGTATTTAGCACGTGTTTAACATATACAATCAGGTAATTGTTTATTTTAATGACAGATTCATGCGTATTGCTATCACCGGATTTTTACGAGGAGGGTCACGCTTAGGTCACTATGCATACAGAAAATTTGTCGGCGAATTGCTTCTTGGCAGCAAGCAATTAAAAATAAGTACACTTCTTCTAAATGTGGACAAATTAAAGAATTTTCCTCAGAAAAAAGTATATGTACATAAGTTGTATAATGAAAACTATCCATTTAGTTTTAAAAAAACATATGCATATTTTTTTTTTAATTTGAGGTTTCATATGACTTTAACTTAATATGAATTTATTTTTCAGACATTTACAGATTTTTACAGTTTTAAAACCAACAGCCAGATTACTTTGTGAAATGTACCATGGGAAAGCTCCACAGAAAATCTGGTATGTTATTTGTCATTTTCAAACATATGATTATTATATTTATGTATAATAGAAAAACAAAGGACATGTGGTATCCATCCATGACATCCATGACACAAAACCAGTTCATGCACAGGAATAAACAAAAAGAAAGAAAAAAAAGCAAACGAAAAGTGCTTTTATTGCTGTTTCTCATCTAAAAGTCACAGTGAGGTCTTCAACTTGGATTAGAAAAAACTTCACCTCACTGCAAGTTGAAAGATGGCCCATGTATTATGATATATGTCAAGACGTTCATTGTTATATGCATGTCATACTTCAACATCAAGTTTGAATAATAATGTTGCCAGTAGAGTGTTGAAATCAAATTCATTATTATATTTTGCCACAATTTATGGCAGTTTCTGTATAATTAAAACCAGATGTTTTATCCTGCTATTTTTATGCCCCACCTACGATACCTTAGATAGTAGAGGAGCATTATATTTTCTGGTCTGTTTGTCCGTTCGTCTGTCCATCCGTCTGTTTGTTTGTTAGTCCCGCTTCAGATTAAAGTTTTTTGTCAAGGTAGTTTTTTATGAAGTTGAATTCCAATCAACTTGAAACTTAGCACACATGTTCCTTATGATATGATCTCTCTAATTTGAATGCCAAATAAGAGTTTTGACCCCAATTTCACGGTCCACTGAACATAGAAAATGATAGTGCGAGTGGGGCATCCGTGTACTGGGAACACATTCTTGTTATTTCAAATATTGACTTAATTGCATTTCATAATTTACTTTTTGAAATTTGAATAAAGTGGTATAATATAATATTGTAATTTTATTATGCAGTTTTTATGCCCCACCTACGATAGTAGAGGGGCATAATGTTTTCTGGTCTGTGCGTCCGTTCGTCTGTTGTCTGTCTCTCTCGCTTCAGGTTAAAGTTTTTGGTCAAGGTAGTTTTTGATGAAGCTGAAGTCCAATCAACTTCAAATTTGGTATACATTTTCCTTATGATATGATCTTTCTAATTTAAAAGCCTAAAAAGACTTTTGACCCCAATTTCACGGTCCACTGAACATAGAAAATAAAAGTGCGAGTTTCATGTTAAAGTTTTTGGTCAAGGTAGTTTTTGATGAAGGAAATCTAATCAACTTGAAACTTAGTACACATGTTCCTTATGGTATGATCTTTCTAATTATAAAGCCAAATTAGATTTTTTACCCAATTGTACAGTCCATTGAACATGGAAAATGATAATGCGAGTGGGACATCAGTGTACCTTGGACACATTCATGTTTTCTTTTAGATAATAAAGTCTTTCTTTCAATTGTTTAAAATAAGTCCAAAAGATTTCTGTCTGTCCCTAGTTTTCTCTCTGAATCTACAGAAATAAAATGATGTCTATTTATTGTAAAAATTAAGTAAAACATGTAGAAACTAAATTTGAATACTGAAGCTTTCACCTATTTGTGTGCAAGTATTATTTATTTTACCCTAAAAAATATAGTAGATATAAGATTGAAAGATGAATTGCCTCTTTATCATCTACTGTTTTATTTTATACAGCCACATAAGAATTGACACATTAGCCCAGATTTTGACCTACAGTAATGTTCGGGCTAATTGTAACATGGCTGTTGTTGATACCACTAATGGACTTGTGGTGGGAGCAGTCTTAGAAAGACTTGGAGGTTATTATTTATTCTTTTGGAATAAAATACTGAGATTAAGTATAATTCTTATAATTAGGACACCAATTTTTATGTGTATATATAAACTTCAATTTTAAAAGTTCAACCAAACACACGTTTTCTTTAAGATTGTAATGAAAAGAATTGTATGGAATTTATGTTTGATAAAAACTTTTTATTTACTTCCTGGATTTAGTATTCCCATTATACAAAGTACTGATGACTTCATGAAGTTGATTTCTATCTTATATGTTTCTCAAGACCACATTTTTCAATGAAAAGGTAAAGGTTCTTCCCCTTATCAACTATAAATTATAATTTAGTATCTTACATATATTGGGAAAGCTTCATTTTTGTTCATTTGCCATTTCATAATTTGTCATAAAAAAGTTAAAGATAAAGATAACCATAGGATAATAATTTTCAATTTTATTAACAGAATTTTCTTTTTGAAACATGAAAGGGTTATGAGTAGGAGGCTACACATAGTCTTTGAGACTGAGGATGAAATTTAATAAAGTTTCACTGTGACTGTCATGTGTTACTGCATGTAAAATTTTGTTATCAGCACTTGCTTGAAACTGCTGCTGTCTAGCCTACACAACAGTTTTTGAAATACTTTCCAGGGGTTCTATTTTATTCAATCTGACCACTTGGATTGGATATTATCATTTATCATAAATATTAATTCTGTCAATTTATTTTACAGGACATGGGAAGGTAATACATTTCCACACAGGTGAAATGACCAGGTAATAAAATTCCCCTAATACATGTACTGACACTAGTCATATTTATGTTACATTCGAAATACCGGTAATCAATATTATATAAAAGTAAAATGAGGAAGGAGATGTGGTATGATTACCAACGAGACAACTATCAACCAGAGTCCGAATGATATTGATGTAAGCAACTGCATGTCACCTTATTATTTAAGTTGCTTTTGCTTCAAATTTAGTGCATTAGAGTAAAATCATCATTGAAAATTAAATGAAATGCATTTTCCTTTTTAGTAGTACTCAGTGTTCTCATTATTTTACTGAAGATTTTTCATTTACAAACCACAAAGTTACTGCATAAACCAGTTTATCTAGCAGCTGGTTATTCAGTTTGGTGTGACATTTCAAATAGTCGTAGAATATAAACATAAATACCATATTAAACAAGTCATTGTCGTAGATTAATGCCATGTTTCAGGCAGACATGTTTCAATACCTAAAAATATAGTATATATACCAATACACATAATTAACAGCGCCTGGTGATGTTTCATAGCCTCACCGGTTTCGGTCCAAAAAGGACCTTCATCAGAGGCAGAATGGTGGATTAATGTTTGCACCCTATTTATATAGATATGGTAAGCGACAGTTGAGTTAACTGGCGGTTCAGATTTAACCAGTGGTTGAGTTAACCAGCGGTTCAGATTTAACTGGCGGTTCAGAGTTAACCGGCCAATCAAAGTAATGTCCATTGATGTTTCAATACCTAGTATCAGTTCAATAAATTTGAGAAAAAAATATTTTTTATACATTTTCTAGTAACGGTAACTGTGAAAACTATTTACAAATGGTACCAAAGGTATAAGTTAACTGGTTATTTATGTAGAAATTTATAAACCAAAAGATTTTTTCTGTTATAATTATTTAATCATCTAGACCTATGACTAAATGTCTGCTGTGGAAATGAAAGGAAATGACTACTCACACAACAAAATGAAAATAAAGTGAAATCATTTGCTGAGTTCCAATTAATTTAGAATAGCCACAATGATTTCACATACAGCTATGAAAATATTACTAAAATTATTTGATTTTTGAAACTCTTGATTAAAAACTATGAATGTTTGACTGTTTTCCAGACCTGCATTAGAAGCTATGGACTTTCCTCAACACTTTTTGGAAAACCTCTATAGTTTTCCTCTGAATCAAACCAATCAGATAGAGAATCCAGACTCACCGTATGATGAACAAAGTGAAAGTAGAAATAAAAATGGAAGTAAACCAGATCAGACTCAAAATGATTGTGCAAAGGAAACTGAAAATAAAAATAAAAATGAGACAGAAAGTATGGATCAGACTGAAAATGAAGTCAAAACAGAAAATGATGAGACAAAAGAAAAAGATTGTGCAGACCTGAGTAAAAGTACTGATACAGTAGCAACAAAGGAGACAGGCAAAACAACAGGGAAACCAGAAGGAAACCAGGGGAAAAGAAAACACAGAGATAGGGTAACTACAGTTACTGAACTCATGGCATTTTATTGAACTAGGTTTAATTACAGATAACTTTTAAATAGCAAACTGAATTGACCCAATTTCCATTAGATAACACCAATAGTCATTTTATAAGTTAGGTGTTCACATTTCATTAAATGTACGGCAATGGTTAGGCTTTTTCTTACTTGCTGGAAGCACACTCTGTGAAATTAATATGTATTGAACATGTTGTAAATGTCAAGGTGAAATTTAATGAATGCTTAAATAAAAACTCATCTGACAAATAAACTAACTGATTATAGACATTATATTTTTTCGTTGAATAATCCAGAGTTCTCTAAATATACTTCTGAAATTTACACAAAAGAACTTACTTTAACTTAATCTATCATAAACAGCAGCAGTTGTCCTTTTCTAGATTTAGACATTTCAATTTCGAACGGGAAACTTCATACTAAAGTTTACGACAAAAGAGACGATTTTTCATTTCCTATTGGTCATTTTCCTTTTTTAGACGGCGATGTGCCTTTGTCTCCATCATATGGTGTTTATATCCCAACTCGTTCGGTTTGCCAGTGTGTGTTCTGATGTCATAGATTTTAACGAACATAATCAATGCATCACTGGGAAATTCTAATGCAACAACGTGTGTAACGTTCATTTTGATTGGATAACGTCACTTATTTACATGCCATCAATTGACAATTGATGCTATGGGATGTACGTGCAAGTGCAGACGGCATATGACAAATAAATACATGTTAAAATTTTTTCTGAAAAAGGAAATCACCAATTCACCAACATTCCAACTTACTCCATTTTCAGAAAACGAAATCTGTTACAAACAAACTTTTAGGCACCGCTTTACAAGCAGAGCCAAACACAATGAAAGTCCCAACTATGTATTGGCTTCCGAAGCTACACAAAACCCCTTACAAATATAGATTTATTTCGTCTTCAAGCCATTGTTCAACTACTAAATTGTCTATTCTTCTTACCAGCACACTTGGTACAATTAAAAACCTGATAATAAATTGTTCAAATAAGGCCTTCGAAAATAGTGGAATAAATTACTTTTGGAGTGTCAAGAACTCGTTGGAAGTACTTGATAAATTGCATGCTTATATTGGTGATTTTGAATCTGTTCAAAGTTTTGATTTTTCTACCCTGTATACCACATTGCCTCACATTCACATTAAGAAAAAATTCACACACCTAATTAAATGGGCATTCAAAAAATCAGAATGTGAATATATATGTTCAAACTCTTTTAGGTCATTTTTTAGTAGCAATAAACAAAAAAACTATGTTAATTGGACATGCTTTGATACTATATATGCCCTTGAATTTTTACTAGATAACATTTTTGTTCGCTTTGGGGATTCCGTATATCGTCAGATTAACGGAATTCCAATGGGGACTAACTGTGCACCACTTATTGCGGACCTGTTTTTGTATTGTTATGAGTTACAATTTATGACAAAAATAAGCAAAGACCCATCGAAACAACATCTGATAAACAAATTTAATAATACTTTTAGATATTTGGATGATATTTTGGCTCTCAATAATGACGACTTCAGTATGTATATTAATGAAATTTATCCTGTTGAACTTACTTTAAATAAAGCTAATACTAACAATGACCACTGCCCTTTTCTCAATCTTGATATCTATATCACTAATGGAAAGCTGAATACTAAAATTTATGATAAAAGGGATGATTTTTCATTTCCTATCGTTAATTATCCGTTTTTAGATGGTGACGTTCCCTTGTCACCATCTTACGGTGTTTATATATCTCAACTTGTACGATTCGCTCGTGTATGTAACAATGTTTTAGATTTTAACGAGAGAAATTTATGTATTACTGAAAAATTATTACACCAGGGTTTTCGATATCACAAACTAGTCAAAACATTTACTAAATTTTATCATCGGTATAAAGACATCATTCGTAAATATAGCTCAACATGCAGACTTCTAATACGTTCAGGTATTTCACATCCAATTTTTTATGGTAATATTCTTTATAAAGCACAAAGGTGTCAGTATTCACCTCAGAAACTTACAAAACCTTTGAATAGACTTATTAAGAAGGGATATAATTACGATACTGTTGTCAAGTCATTAAAGATTGCATATTTTGGCGTTAATATTGAGTCACTGATAAGGTCTTTGCATCGGAACTAAACACATTTATTCTAAAAACAGTTGTTGGCATGACACGGGTTATGTTCTTCTCATATATGTTATGATGGTATGATACTAAACCCCTAACCGGAAGGATTGTGCCTGATGTTCATATGATGAAATCATAATCTTTCAGTCAGTTTAGTTGAAGTCTGGAGCTGGCATGTCAGTTAACTGCTAGTAGTCTGTTGTTATTTATGTATTATTGTCATTTTGTTTATTTTCTTTGGTTACATCTTCTGACATCAGACTCGGATTTCTCTTGAACTGAATTTTAATGTGCGTATTGTTATGCGTTTACTTTACTACATTGGTTAGAGGTATAGGGGGAGGGTTGAGATCTCACAAACATGTTTAACCCCGCCGCATTTTTGCGCCTGTCCCAAGTCAGGAGCCTCTGGCCTTTGTTAGTCTTGTATTATTTTAATTTTAGTTTCTTGTGTACAATTTGGAAATTAGTATGGCGTTCATTATCACTGGACTAGTATATATTTGTTTAGGGGCCAGCTGAAGGACGCCTCCGGGTGCGGGAATTTCTCGCTACATTGAAGACCTGTTGGTGACCCTCTGCTGTTGTTTTTTATTTGGGCGGGTTGTTGTCTCTTTGACACGTTCCCCATTTCCATTCTCAATTTTATTTAACATTGTTTTCTGTCAGTTTCATTTGAATGGAGATAACAATATTGTATTTTAAGCCTTGACGGCATCAATTGGGGATTTGATGGTCGCAAATACCCATTTACTGTCTCCGCTAACGCGTCGCCAGTAAATTTAATTTGCGACCATCAAATCCCCAATTGATGCCGTCAGAGCTTAAAATACAATACAATTATCTCCTAATTGTTGTGTCAGGGATTTCGATACCATAAATTACTTAAAACTTTTACTAAATTCTTTCATAGATACAAAGATTTGATTAGTGAATTTGGCTGTACCTGTAGAAAACTTATTCAAAATGGTATTTCACATCCTAAATTTTATGGTAATATTGTACTTAAAGTGAGGAAATCACTATGTGATCCATGTAAACTTATCAAACCTTTAAACAAACTTATAAGTAAGGGTTATCGTAGACGTACCAATATTGTATTTAGATCTCTGAATATAGTTTACATTGGCACTAATATAGATTTTGTCATTAGCAAATTAAAACATAACTAAATTGTATCTTCTTTTGAGGTGGGATGTATAGAGACACAGACACGTTAATTTTTATCTCTATAGAAGTTGCTCCTCACTATCCTACTACCTGTGGATACATTTATTTTTGACATTGCACAAGTCATGTCTTCTCTGACTGTTCATGACGATAAAATACTAAATCCCTGGGATGTGTTTTAGTTGATTTTAGTCTCTGATGCATTATTTTTTATAATTAATTGATTTTGGCTTTTAACTAGCTGTCAGTAACTGGGAGTACTCTCAAATCGTATTTTCTTTTTAATTCGACCTGTTGATACTGTTTATAATGCTTTTTTGTTATTTTATTATTTTATATTAATATGGATCTTGTCTATATACCAGCTTTGATTATTTGGAATATCTTCTTATTTTCACTTCTTCTTACTACATTTGTATAAACTTCAAGAATTACCTGCATTATTAAAACCGTTTTTTTTTTCAAAAGTGATTATTTACAAAGGGCTAAATATTTCGCAGTGGTGTCTTGCCATGACTTTGTTTGGACTTGTTTGTTTGCTTTTTGGCCTTGAATGTTTGTCCCTATATTTTATTAACTGCATTTGCATTCAGATATCGCAGATCAAATTTATTCGTTCATAGTGTATTAATTTACGTTTTTTGATTGGGTTAAGCCTGCTAATTGATATTTTATTGTGTGTTTTTCTATGTTGTGATGTTATGCTATTATTTCAGAAAAAGGGAGAAGGTTTGCTACCATTAAAACGTTTAATCCCGCTGCAAACGTTTGCACCTGTCCTAAGTCAGGAATCTGATGTACAGTAGTTGTCGTTTGTTTATGTAATTTATATGTGTTTCTCGTTTCTTGTTTTTTTTTATATAGATTAGAGCGTTGGTTTTCCCGTTTGAATGGTTTTACACTAGCAATTTTGGGGCCCTTTATAGCTTGTTGTTTGGTGTGAGCAAAGGCTCTGTGTTGAAGGCAGTGTTCTCCCCAGGCCGTTTTAGCGTCGCGGTACCGCGACGCTATATTTTTTCACCGTGATGCTATAATAATTCCCGCGACGCTATAATTATTTTGAAGATGCTATTTTACTTGTCCTCAATTTTGAACTTTCATCTATTATCGATTATGATCATAAAAATTATATCACCTTTAATTGTAATCCCTTAAAGTCGGACACTAAAGGCAATTAAGAGATTAAATAGCCAGGTGTTAATTGCCCTCAGGGTGATAACTGTTTGGATGCGAATATCCCAAGCCGACACTTGTGACATGACTAATACCACGTGTCTGCAATCACCAATTTCGACATGGAAAAATGCAATCACAAAACAATTCCAAATCTACGTTTTGTATTACGAAATTTCAAAGATTGAAACGATTTTTTTTTAAAAAGGTCCTTTATTTGTGCAACTCTCCCAAAATTACTTTCTTTCTCTTCCGGTAATACGAGAGCGAGAATTTTAGTTTTGAGCTAAAATAAGTTTTATACTTCTTTAAAAAGTGATCATAATTGGCTTAAGTTTATGTTTAATCCATTTAATGCATTAAAAGCGTCTTATTCATTCACAATCTCTTGTCAAACAGTGTTTATTCTCGGACTCATTTGCGTAAATTTTTATACGGCCGCCATAGCACATTTTTGTGTAAACTACGGATCGGAACCGGACTAGATATGAAAAAAATCCGCATTTTCACGATAATGACAACAGATGGGCAGTAGACAGAAAAAATATACCAATAGAGAAAACAACGCATTAACAGACTATTTGTTAGATAACTTTGTTAAAAATACATATCATTTTCATGTAAAGAAGATAAGAAACAACTGGGACTAATTCATTGAGTGCCATGAAACAATGAATTTCATAAACATGATTAAAAAAAAATTTTAAATTGATTTTTTTTGCTACTTTTGCTACTTTATCTTTACTTAATAAAATATAAAAAATAGTTAATTTTGTGTACTAGATATTTAGTTTTGTATATATACAGGTTGCACTATAATGAACCATTCATTCATTTGACTTAAGTTGGGTAACTGACACCACATATTTATTTTTATTTGGCACAAGAGGAAAAAAATAATTCTGTAACTATAAATAAATAAAGAAAACATAAACTGAAACAACTGTTTTTATGGTTATAGTTTAATTGTTTTCTCAGTTATGAATTGAACAATATAAACTAAAACATATAAAAGAAATAGAGCATCAATGCGACGTGACAAATGACATTAAAAAAAAATACAGTTATTTTTTTTTACGCAAAATGTGATGCTATCCAAAATTTCTGGGGAGAACACTGGAAGGCTGTACATTGACCTATAATGGTTTACTTATTTAAATTGTTATTTGGATGGAGAGTTGTCTCATTGACACTCACACCACATCTTTCTATATCTATTAACCAATAAATGACTTCAACTTACACTCTTTTTATTATGATTTTATTTTAGGAAACAAGAGAACACAGCAGAAATCTGAGAAACAAAAGAATAAGAGAGGCTAAACAGTTGTTGTTACAGAAAAACATGGATGGGTAGGTTTATATAATATATAAATCACACATAAGGTAACAATTTTAACAAGTATAGCTCCAATTTCTGTATTAAATCCTCATTCATGTAATAGACAAATGATATCAAACTAAAGAACTATAATCAGGAGAATGGATCTATAACTGCAATAGGTGATTTCAATAAGTTTTCAGTGGCATTGCATTGAAACAACTGAACAATACATCTAGAAGAAGTTAATAGATCCTTGCATTTTCTACTTTTTTTTCACACTTAACGTCAATGAAATAAAAGAATTCAAGTATTGTAAAATTATCAACTTGTGACAGAACAACAGTGATAATTCACTCATTCCCTTTGTGTATTTGTGAACTGACTTGTTCATTGGTTGGAAATTTAGATAGTTGAGTACTTAAATTGCATGTAGTTACTTTATTAAGATTTTTTTGTAAGCATTATATTTGTAGCATAAATAATACTAAACATCTTTTTATTGATATTTGATAGATTAATAGTTGCCTGTAAATATCACCCAACACCGATAGTACTGGCTCTGTTAGATTACATAGCTCCCTGTCGACCAATAGTATTGTATAGTCAACACAAAGAGGTAATACTTATAAAAATAAATAATTATAAATATGATTTGTAATAATTATTGATTGATCGTTTGATTTGGTGGAGAAGTACAAGTCCAATAAGGTGGAAAAAAGTAAAATCAGAAAAAGACTGAACTCGGAGGAAAATTCAAAAAAGGAAAGATCTAATCAAATGGCAAAATCAAAAGCTCAAACACGTCAAACGAATAGACAACAACAGTCATATTCCTGACTTGGTACAAGCATTTTCTCACTTAGAAAATGGTGGATTAAACCTTGTAAACCCCAAACCCTTAAGGTAGATTCATGGTATACCGCCATCTTGGATTGAACAATCACAGTAAAAAATCGGTCTAGTTATTTGCCTAAATCTGCAAATTTGAAGACAGATTTGCAATTTAATGGTTATACTGTTTAATAATATAAAAAAAACTTGGCAATTTATTGTATAATCCAAAATATTTAAACAAATATCAATTGTCTTGCTTTTATAATCATTTTTTTCAAACGAGTCATTTAAGGGAAGATAACTCTTTTAGTACAAAAATTATACTGGACAGATAGGGAATTTTTTTCTTTTTACTTGTAGCAAAAAAACAAGTTCGGTGACACCATTTTTTTCTTTTTGTTTTCTTAAAACATATTACAAAACCTATCTTTTCACAATTTATTTCAAAATTTTATCTCATAGATTTTTTTTTATGCACACAAATGTGTTTTTCCATGAACAATCTAACCAAATTTAGGCAATTTTTAACGACTCATAGCTTGAAAAATAGCACGGTGACCCCTCCTTTTTATTATATTTTTGAAAAGAGCATATTAAAATCTTCATTCTGGCTAAAAATAAGAAAATTCTGTCTCAAAAAATATTTACTTATGATCTACCTTAAAGAATTCCAGAAACTCTAATTTGCAGATTAAGCAAACTGTAGATTAAGAAGTTGTTGTATTCAAACAACAAACAATTTCAATTTAAAAAAATTATTAAATGATTGCAATATGTGCATTTCCTAAAAAAACAACCTAATGACAAAAGTTATCCAAAAGACAGAGGGAAACATAGAGCCTTCAACAACGAAAAAACAGGCGTTTATAGAATATGTCAAGATCAAAATCATACTGACTCTATAAAGGTTGTGATTTATCTTTCAGCCATTAATGGATTGTTATGCTTTCATGAGAGAAAGAGGAGGAATTGTAAACTTCAGACTAACTGAGACATGGCTTAGAGAGTATCAGGTAATATGTATACTGTTTTAACAAAATGTGTTAATCTTTGCAACATGATGTACTTTCATGAGTTTTTTTCACTTCCAACATACTCCCAATGAATTTTTAGTATATTGCCATACGTTATGACATTTTCTACAAAGGGAGACAAATCTTCATAAAAATATACATAAATTTCTTTACAGAGACAGAAGTGACAGCTAGAACTTATAAAATTTAATGATATAACTAAATCTTTAAATTTATCTTTTTGAAGTATTATCAATGAGGACACATCTGCATATTTTACTACTAAAGGAAGATACAGATTTTAAATGAGCCCTAACTCTGAAACCATACAAAGTCAGAAATATTTGTGATATGACATATAAATGTAGTGTTTTGTACTTCCTCAATTTGTCTTTAAAACAATTTTTTTTTCCAAAGAAATTGCCAATTTAAAAAAAAAAATCAATTCCAGAGACCATTCTGTGTCTTATTATCTTTCACGCATGCTTAGTCGATGTACTGCCCACGAAATTTTAAAACTCTTGCTTTCAACACTAGCACAATTGTACTGCTAGTACATGTAGTAGAGATGAAATAAGGTCTGATCGGTATCAAATAGTTTCTTTCTACCTCACTTTCTCTTATTACAGGTATTACCAATGAGGACACACCCACATATAGGGATGAGTGGGGGAGGAGGATATCTGTTGACAGCTCTCACTCTAATGAAACCTACATCATAATTATTATGTTTCACTCAAATAAATGATGACCATTTAAGAATCTTGAAGTAATGGGGAGAATTTAATTGAAGAAAAATACATCCAAACCTTTTGAACAGTTGCTGATATTCAAAACAATGGATAAATATTGAATAAAATGACATCAATTTATTTTTAGTATGTACTCAATAGATTTATCCTCAATCCTTGAGATATTAAAATGGCAAATTAAAAAAGAATTATTTATAGATATAAGAAGATGTGGTATGAGTGCCCTATGAGACAACACTCCATCCAAGTCACAATATGTAAAAGGAAATCCTTTATAGGTCAAAGTATGGTCTTCAACATTGAGCGTTGGTTCACAAAGAACAGCAAGCTATAAAGGGCCCAAAAATGACTAGTGTAAAACATTCAAACAAGAAAGGAGAAACACTTATGAACCACATCAACAAACAAATACCACTAAACATCATGTTCCTGACCTAAGACAGATCTACCAAATGCAGCTGGTTTAACCGTTTTAATAGCTACCAACCTTCACCCTTATCTGAAAGAATAGTGTAACATCACAAAATAGAAAGACACACTATAAAATATCAATTCAAGTGGCTTAACTCAATCAAAAGGCATATTAACACAAGTGAACATACACTGAACGATTAAATTTGATCTACTTACCCAGATGTGCAAATATTAACTGAAAAGCTGTACACATGGTACAGTGCTCATCTCAGATAAAGGACGAGTGAGGGTTCAATTCCATGCGGATGCAAAACAAAGACTATAAAATTGGTATTAGTGCTTTACAGCCAACCACACAGTATAAGTTAGAGCTAAGACTGGTCATACACAAATTTTTTTGACCTAGTAGTTATAGTACCTTTAAAAATGACTTTTCAAAAAAACTAAATTTTGAGCAATGAACTTTGAAAATGAGGTCAAGGTCTGATGAACTCTGCAAGACCAACATATGCACCTTAGAATCATTATTTTCACCAATTATAGTTGACCTTCTGTTGATCATATCTGTTGAGATACTGAGTCAACCTTGATCACTGATCCATGAAATGTGGAAACAGGTCAGAAGATTTTATGCTGCAATATATGCTGATCTTAAATAAGGATCTTGTATACCTAATACAATTACTCTTCCTCACATAATAAGGTAGAAATGCACATGACAAAAAAAAACAAGTTATTAGAAGCAGTAGCTGAACCATGACAGTCGGACACTTTGTTACATTAAAATCTATATCACCTAAGTCTCCTACCCCTGAAGAAACAGGAAGAAATTCACCAACATATTTTCCATATACTTTAGCGTGACCCTTCTAATAAAAATCTGGTGATCGCAATACGCATGGATCTGTAACTGAAATGAACTATTATCTGATTGTACATGCTTCTTTGTTGATTATTTACTATAAGGTGACAATCGGCATCAACACACTACAAATCATGAGCTGCCATTTTTTCACAACATAACAGACGGGGAGGGAAAAAAATTGGAGGATTATACCATATGTTTGCGTAAAAAATGATAAAATTGTGCACAGAAGACTAAGTTTATGATCTATGCATGCATTGGTTCAAAAATTGGATAAACATTATTTTTCCCCCAGTCACTCGTTTTATGACTTTAAAGGTTTTGGTTAGCTTTTGAGGTGAATGCATACATTTTTGTGCTTTGTATAGAAACCATAAAATATTGGATGTGAAATACCTGCATGTATAAGGTGTATAAGTTGTATATGAATAACCAATGATAAAATTTAGTTAATCCTTGTCTTTTGGCCCCTTATCCTGAAACAGTTTAGACCATAACCCCCAAAATCAATTCAAAACTTTTTTTGGAAATAAGGAACCCTTGGAGAACCACACACGTCTTCAGATGACGACAATGTCATACCATTATACGACCAAATATTTTTGCATTGGTATGAAAACAGATTTATGTAAATGCTGATGGTCAATTTGTTCAATTAAAGACAAAACTAGTCAAAAAGGTGATTATTTTAAAAGAAAAAACTTTCTGAGAGTATTCCATGTATGCAGTACAAAGTCATCAACTGCTTATAATATTTATGTTGGATGTGTTTAAACTTGTATGGGACAAGCAATTTTCTGTTACTTATGTAATGAGTATTTCCATTCGATCAAAATTTAATGGAGATCTTTCTTCAGAATAATTGTTAATATCAGAAGCAATGATTTTAAAGCAAATTTTAATATCCCAGGGCCACAACTTATGCATAAATCACACAAGTTAAATGAAAAACAAACTGGATCTGTAATTGATATGACTATTCGCCCAAAATGATTATACACCAAATACCATAACAATTGATTCGGACACTGCAGATGTATGGATAACTGATATTTTCAAGAATATTCACTGTTATGAGAGAAATGTTGCTGCGTTACATATTTGTTTTTCGTTCATTTTTTCAGATTTAATTAGTTTTCTCTTCTGAAATGTTTCTGATTTGTGTTTTCAGGGACTTTTATAGCTGACTATGCATTATTGTTTTCCTAATTGTTAAAGGCGCTATGGTGAGCTACAGCTTTCAATTTCTGTGTCATTTGGTCTCATGTGGAGAGTTGTCAAATTTGCAATCATACCACATCTTCTTTTTTTATATTTTGAAGCAATTTTCTTTTTTTATGGGCCACAACTTCATCAAAATTAACTCTTCAAGAACAAACTCTAACTTGATGTGTAATTTCTCATAATGTGAATATTTAATACCATGGGCCAAAACTTCAGCAATAGTCAGCCAACAAGAAAGAAACTCAAAATGTTAAAGAACTTCTAACTGTATACCAAATACCTGATCAGTTGCTTTGGGTATTTCTGAATTCAAGTTTTGTTTTCTATTATGTATTTACCATTGCTTCTTCTTTTCGAATAATAGTGGCAGTATAAATAAGACAAAGCAAATACAATATATTTATTCTTAACACCCCTTCATATATGTTATAATTGTAAGAATAAAGACAAAAATAATTAACAAATAAATTGCATTGATTTGTAACATAATTTGCATTGATTAGTAAATTTCTCTATGATAAGGCAAGATAATTTTACATTTATAGGTAAGGTCACACAAAACTGCTTTTCAGTCCTTTTAGACCTACTAATTCCAATATTGGACTGATAAAAGTTTTAAAAACTAATTTCAGAGTTCCAAAATACAAACTGAAAAAAAAATACAACTTATTTCACAGTGTTCCAAAATACAAAATGACAAAAATACATTACAATATGGGTAACAACAGTACTTTAGAAAAAAAAAAAAAAAAAAAAAAAAAAAAAAAAAACACCTTTGTCCATTTTATTTGCATTTTGTTTCTACTGATATTATTTATAGAAAAATATCCAATTGCTAGTCTATTAACAATCCAAAGATCCAAACTAGATAGTTTATCAATTATAAATTTTTTTAAGCAACGTACATACAAAACTTTGTATGAACAAAACCAAAAAAGCCAAAATAAGCATCCTAAAGACTCAATTTTAAATTACTTTCTGGCAGTTTACATTGATTTTATAAGATTAAAATTATTTTAAGGTGGTACCTTACACCTTCACTAAAATTAATTTGGCTCCTTTAATTTTCATAAAATTTTGAAAAAGAATTTACTTTGACCATTTGACAAAATATATAAAAATTTCAAAAAATTTGAACCAACTATTCTATCAAAAAAATTACACTGGTTATATAGCAGTTTGACAAATACTAACTGAGATCATTGAGAAGCTTAATATTCCCTCAACGACACAACGTAATTAAAACATTTAGCTGATTTTACAGAGTTATCTCCCTGTAGTGTTAGGTACCACCTTAAGCATGAAAAATAGAATATAACAAATCACCAATAAAACTGTAAGATAGTTTGTTCATATAACTAGAAAAAAATAAAAGCTAAATAATCTCATCATTGCTATCCGTAAAATATATACCCTGAAAATGAATGTCAGATATCACAAACAAAAACATTATAAAAATAATTTTATAAATTATCACGATTACATTTTCCTAAAATGAAATTCTAAGTAACCTTTTCATAATTTCGTTGCATTTTTTTCTATTTGAAATATTCAAAAAATATATATGGTCCTTTATAAAATTTCTAATAACAAATGAACTCTACATATGTTGTCTCTTAGAGATATTAGCTGCTCATCAGGTATTTGTAAATCCAAAAAAAAAATACAAAAATTGTGTACCATTTTTTAACAGAGAAAACACATGTTGTAAAAGAAAATAACATGCATTGTTGCCTCCAAATACCAAACGCACCAACTCCCTCCTGTGAATAAAACTAGAGAGAAAACAATTAGGTTTTATATAGTAATATTCAAGGTTTGCTTTAAGCTGCATTAAGAAGCTGGCTAAATGGACAACTCTCCCATTACTCTTTAAAATTTAGAAAAAAAAGCAGATCTACTAATTTTGAAAGAGGAATAGAATGGCCTAACTTTGCTTTAGAAACGTATTTTATATTGCTACATGGGAGATAACTCCATGATCCATCACCCTTCACAATTGTTTTATATATGTATTTCTGTAAATTTGAGATATGAAGATGCATAATTCTGTCCAATTAACAGAAGCTTTTAATTGGTTATAACCCTGATAACATGATATCCAGCATCAACAAAAGATGACGAGAATGTAAAAGATTTTGAACTGAAGTAAAATAAATAATTTATATGTTTAAACAGTCAAGCAAATAGAAAAGGTCATGTTTTGACTGGAGACCCTTTATCTCTAGCATAAAGCACACATATTAGGTCCGAGACCACAATTGTTGTCCCTTGATTTTAGTTGTTCACGAATATAGTCCCTAGTGTTGACAGTGGGTTACTTGCCAATATTTTTCATACCCCTTCCAAATTTATTTCTCCATGTTTGATGCCTCAAATTGGAAGTAGGTGGGTGAAATTACACTTTAAAAAAAATTTTGGGTCCAGAATTTTAAAGGAAAGTAGTGATTTGGTCCAGCTGAAAAAGGTTAAAAATTAGCACTTCGGAAGCTGTCAAAAGATTTCAAGACGCCCTAAACATAAAATTGTCCATATTTTGACTTGGAGGCGATGAAGTTTTCTATAATTTTGATATAATTTGTCCCAAAAGTAGTACAACACACTGTAAAAATTTCATTGAGAAAGCGCAGGTGGGATTTTTTAAATTTTCATTTATGTTCTAAAAGAAATGCACTACGAATTAATTGTGGTCTCGGACCAGAATAGCTGTAATGTATCACAAAGCGACTTGTCATGGTTACACAATAGAATCATGATACAATCCAGCATGACTGAAATAACAACCATGTAAAACCAATTTTCTTGTCAAGTGGTCAATTCTAATTTAAGTTTATAAAGTGCAATAAAATATCATTACTAATTTTGCTCAGCTACATCTTGAAAGTATTTCACCTGAATCAAAATGTTTCACATGGGCAATATTGATTTCAAGTTCAAAACTACAAATACAACATAACTCCTCATAAAATTCTCATTACAAAAACATTGGTTTACATATGTATACAAAAATATTAGTTAACATATGTGTGCAAAAACATTAATAGTTTACATATGTACTACTTGTTATGGTGAAAATATTAGTTAACATATGTGTGCAAAAACATTAGTTTACATATGTACTACATGTACTTGTTATGGTGAAAATATTAAAGCAGTTGTACAAAGTAACATTTGCATTTGGCCAAAAAACATATTTTGTTATTTATTTTTTTTACAAACAGTTTTAATTTGTTTTTATCTGTAAAGATTTGATAATGCATTTGTATTGGACATTACTGTAATACAAAAAACAAAATACACAAATTAATTTTATATGCAATCAACATATTTGATATTTTCAAGAGTTGTCTACCTTGCACAGTTTCAATGGATTGACTGATTGTTGCGTGCTTAATGTCAAGTTGAAGTTATATCATGCATTTTTATGTCCAGCTTTTATATAATATTTGTGTTTAATTTGTATCATTGTTGCAAGACACTAATTTATATGCAAATAAAAAAAAAAAAAAAAAAAAAAAAAAAAAAAAACGATAAATGATAATCACATAATGAATAAAAAACAAACTTGAGTATCTTAGATATTATCAATTAATAAAATAAACTAAACGGTTAACATCTAAAAACTACAAAATTATTATATGATCAAAAGCAGCCATATCAAAATCATATGATAAAATTATTACTAAAATTACTGACCATTTAAAAATTACAGCACCTTTCAGGTAATACATAAGCTAAAATAAAACAAGCATAATAAAAAAAGTTTGAGTATGTTAATATATATGACAAAATAAATGGAATAAAGAAAACATAAAAACAATCATGAATTGGTATCATTTTCAATTTTTCAAGGAAACATACAAGAAACTACTGTAACATACAAACTACTTTACTCAAATCAATAAACTAATTTGTTTTATTGCTATGTTGATTTTAAATAAAGAACATTGCTACTAAAATATGATTTTGTGAAGACAACAAAAGAACAGTGTATTCAAATATATAGTATGATAAAATGTATCAACTACTGCCATCTTTTCATGTATCACAAACATTTTCATTTACTAATTACTTGAAAATAAATTCTCTATACATGTATATACAAAATTCATGACATTTCAAGGTAGTAATAAATTAGATACACAATGCATGATCCTAAGCTATTTCTGCAGAGTAGACCCCCTGTGAAGATGTCTTTGTTAACAAAAAACAAGGGTACTGAACACCACAAGACTAGCAGATGACCTTGACCTTTGACACAGATATTAGATACTGTTCACATCTTATTAAGTGAAGAACGGATAAAATGGATATGGGTGCCCATGTCTGATCCATACATGCCGAAATTAAACAATTAATAACATTTTCTAAGCATGTGACAAGTTATGTTTATACAGTAATGCGGGCGATGACTATTATATAGTAAATTAATAAATATTGGCAAAATTAGCACATCATTTAACAATAGTATATATATGCCATAACACTTTATTATAGGCAAGCATCATTCATTAAAAATACACAAAAAAAAAACAATTGTTGCAATATATTTATACCCTGACACTGTAGTCTTCATGTCAAAATTAGTGTAATACTAAAAGCTTCTCTCAGTCATCCAAAAATATCAAAAATTGTATTGCTGATTATTGTATTTTAATTAACTATTGATTACAATATTTCAGTTTTTAAAATGTAGACTATAGAATATAAGCACCTTAAATAACACCAACATTGTGACTAAATTAAACAGCAAAGCATGTGACCAATACTATGTCACCCAAAAAATTAATATAATTCATGTGGGTTAAATTATGTTTAATGAACACTTTGTGTTTAAAATAGAAACTTGCCAATAAATAATATTTAAAATATGACCACCACTTTACCCTGAAACTGCATTTGTAACATTGACCATAATAATTTATTTACAGGTTATAGACAAATATAATTTATTTAGAGGTTATAGACAATGATAATTTATTTACAGGTTATAGACAATGATAATTTATTTAGAGGTTAGAGACAATGATAATTTATTTAGAGGTTATAGACAATTTCATTTAGAGTTTATAGACAAAGATAATTTATTTAGAGGCTATAGACAATGATATTTTATTTTGAGGTTATAGACAATGATAATTTATTTTGAAATTATAGACAATGATAATTTATTTTGAGGTTATAGACAATTAAGTATGGATATGAAATTGTAATTTCTTAATTATGAACAAAAAATTACACTTAAGACTTTTGTGAGGAAGTTTTGAGGTTTTACTGCTTTAGTCCCAACTAAAAAAAATCTCTTCCATTTAAAAGAAGTCAACAGATCATTAATCTAAATATCCATCTGCTAAATGAATTTTAAAACTGCTTGAGACAAAATTATATTTCTTTTTTTTTAAATTGCAGAGGACACACAATCGAATATATCAAAAACCATGGGAGAACAAATTTACCTAGACTTTGATATAGAGGTTCAGTTACTTGTTACTGACGATAAAATGGAAGAGCAATAAAGAAAAACATCTGACACCATCTTCAAACATTCAAACGGAAGAGGAACAAATAAGAATATTCATGAATTAAAATGGATACAAATGAGATTGGAAAATAATCAACTTTTCAACTTTTTATTTTATTTTTTAAATTATGATTTTTTTTATTCATATAGAATAAACTGTTGCACTGAGATATGTCTCACCTGTATGTAATATTAATTATATAATGCAAATATTTTAATATAAAAGGCAAAACTTGAACTTGTAAATAATACAAAGATGCAAAGATCAGTGGAGCGTAACTGAGTGGAAACAGCAAAAAGAAGTTTAATTTTATCAGGGCAAGACAGAAATCATAAAGTTATGTCTTTCATAATGTTTTGATAAAAGTAACAGTATTTGAATATATATTTTGTATAATTATCCTTTGTACAATTGGCTAAAAAAATATTTGACTGTGTAAGGAAGTATTAAAAATATATATTTGGATATTAAACAAATGCCAAGCAATTGACTTCATTAAGGCATATGTTGCATTATTCGTTAATTGATACAAGGCATCTATATCTTAATGTGAATACTGTGTTTAAACAAGCTTAAGCATTTAAAATATATTGGTTGTCATGGAGCATAAACTGATCAGTAAATTCTTGACAACAGTTGTCATGGTAATGTAGATTTCTATGTAACCGGGCTTGACTGTGTCCTTGACAATGCTGTAACCTGACGCTGCCTTACTGCAGGTGATGACTGCTGATTTGAATTGGAAGACTTGTTTTTAGGAGTTGGAGATGGCTGTTGCCTAGGAACTGGAGAAGACTGTTGCCGTGATATCCATTTTGCTGGTTTTAGAAACTGACGAAGAAAGGCGATGCTGAGGGCTTGCTTAGACACCAGTTCATCAACAGGGGGTTTGTCCATGCTGCTTTTGGCGGTTCCAAAATCTACCTGCAAAGTAAATAGATTTGCTGATCTTAACCTCTGATATAATTTCAATATAAATCTTGTAAGAATTAAGTGGCAGATGCACAATTGAGATACATGGTATTTCTATGTCCCCCACAATGCGTCACACATTGGACAATCATATTTCAAACGGATAAAATTCCTGTAAAAATAGCTAATTAGGACTGATTTTGGAACTAGTTAGTTAACAAACATAGTTTTCTCTATGGATACTAATCCAAAGTTGGATCAGCAAACCATTTTGTTATCTAAGCAAAATATACATATTCCTTGTTTCTCGTTTTTTATACATATTAGACTGTTGGTTTTCCTGTTTGAATGGTTTTACACTAGTAATTTTGGGGCCCTTTATAGCTTTTTGTTCGGTGTGAGCCAAGGCTGCGTGTTGAAGGGTTGAACATTGACCTATAATGGTTTACTTTTATAAATTGTTATTTGGATGGAGAGTTGTCTCATTGGCACTCACACCACATCTTCCTTTATCTAATTATAATAAAATTAAAAAAAAATAAAACTTTTTTCAATGTATCATTTTTTGCAAAAAAGCAGAGTATACCATATCTCATACAACTTACCTGAATAATATAGGTAACCATGGAATACATTTTCTTTTCTTTTTGTACTGGTTCTATAACCCAACCACTAGGAAGCATCTATAAGATAAAAGAAATTTTATCAATAAAACAATGAACCATTATTTGCTCATTTCACTACAATCCTAGTCTTTGTATTTAGATTAACCCCTTCTCATATTCATATGCCTTTTTACAAGTTGAGACTTATGCTGAGTTCACACGTAATTCGAATTCGATTCGCATTAACTAATTCGAATTAGTTTAATTCGCATTCGAAACGTTTTACATCCTAACGTCAATTCTAATTCGAATTACAATGCGCATCAAATTTGCTTTACTGTCCAAACGACATTAACTTTTACTTCGTATTGACAAAAGCGTGCTTCTCATGCGAATTAGATAATGCTAATTAGCCAATTCGAATTCGATTCAAATTAAAAAAAAGAGGAGTGTGTGAACACAAAAAGCGAATTCGATTCGTATTCGATTCGAAATTCAATTCGAATTAAACGTACGTGTGAACAAGGCATTATATAAGTACTGTGTCATGCCTACATGCCTAACATTTTTTCATTTTTATATTCATATCAATAGTTTATTAATCATTATCTACAAATCTATTATAATAAAAAGTTGTTAACACGTCACTCTTTTCCAAAGAGAAAATGAAACAAATGCATGTACTCATTGAAAGAAATTATTCTGCTATCAGAGACACAAACCTGAGCCCTCTGAACCCCAACTGGTATAGGTAGCCTATTTTCTATAGAGGAATTAGCCAAAACAAACTTATCGCCATCTTGTCTTTCAGTCTGTAGGACACAGAAGTCATAACAACTCTTCTTAAACATGTTAATCACTTCATGATAAAAGTAAACTGAAAAGAGACATGTTTAATTCATGGTAAAAGTAATTTAATGAATTTTGAATTTATTGAACCATAAAACTAAATTTTGACTCTTCACATTGAATAATCTGCGAAGCGGATTATGTTAAATGTGAAGAGTCAAAAATTAGTTTTATGGTTCAATAAAATCAAAATAAATTATTGCCATTCATTATAAAAAAATTTCTATCAAAAATAAGGCTCAAAGAACTTTTTATACTATTTATATTAACAATAACAACGTACACACATGTTGGGGTATGAATACACACTGTCAGAGTGGGCGTGTCGCCATCAAAATTGACAACATCAGAAGACAGTAAAAACACCAAATTTATTTATATGAAAATAAACATTATTGTGTTGGAACAATATATTTCTTTTAAGCTAGTATTCAAACTTTGTCAAATCCAAAATATCAATTTTTCCCGAAAATATCAAAAGACTGCTATAAATAGGGATGGTATACAGAGAGACACAGAGCTGATTTTATTTTCTGCTCCACAGTTTTAATTTAGGTGGCAATGATGTTATTATAAACAAATAACTCTTGATTTTTTAACTGATAACAATCACAAACACAGTATGATCGCTTTCAATAAATGTTCTTGCTTCTAAATATAGATGTTTGATTTCTGCTATTTTAATTGATCTTATGTAACTCATTTTTGTTCAAAACTTTAAGGTTATACAATTAGCTGAGGTATAGATATATAGATTCTTCCACTGCATCAAGTCTAATACGATATTTATCCACTCGAGACAGTTAAATTTTCAAATTTAAAATGCGAGGCTGGCCGAGCGTATTAAATATTTGAAATTTAACTGTCGAAAGTGGATAAATATCGTATTACACGAGATTTGGTGGTGGAATTGGTTTCTCTAATGATTTTCAAATAATACGCAGGCAAACTTATCCCTTCTTTACGACTGATCTCAGGCAAAAAGATGTGTTCTTACTATGTGACGCCATCAGGCATGGTCGCCTTTTTTCATGCCGTCACAATAGGAATTTCAGAGGAAGGCAAGAAAATTCGATGTCATAATCGGATTTTAACCAATGAAGTACTGAGATCAAACGAACCACACGTTGATTAATTTTTTTTATATACAATGGGTGCAGAAAGGGATAAATTGACGAAGAATTAGAGAAATTTCTTTATCTCATTCTACTATACCTATTTTGATCTTTTTAGTAACATCATTCAAAACATCTACTTTCTGAAAATAGATTAAAGATCACACTAAAAATACATATCTTATTAATAACATCTAAATGTATAAGTATATTGGAAAACTTTCAATACTGATTAATTGCTCTGTTCAAGAATACAGAAATGTTTTAATTATAAAATAAAACATATCCTTTATTCATATGGAGCATGACAGTCTGAAATAACATTGCATATGACCAAATAAAATTCAAAGCAAGGTTCAATAGGTGACCCATAGTTGTAAACTTCTTAGTTATATGGTCTCTCTTTTATTATTTTATTATAGTGTTTTGTTATTTGATTTTGCCATGTGATTATGGACTTTTCGATTGGATTTTCCTCTGAGTTCAGTATTTTTGTGATTTTTGTACTTTTTAGAGTTGTCTCAGTGGCAATTATAGGAAATCTTCATATTTTCAAATAAATTTTAAAGTTGTTATTTGCCTTTCTTAAAAGCAATTTTATTTCTTATTTGTTGATTATAAATGATTTAAATGCACTATAATTCAACTGTGAATTATTAACAGTCAATTTCCTACCTTCAAAGTTTCATCATATGTAAATTTAGTCCTAGGATTTTTCACAGTTTCTAATACAGTTTGTGGTGAGGCATGAATCAATCCTTTTCCCATGTAACTGAAATAATATAGATACATATAGTGGTAAAAAAAGAAGGCAAATAAGAGACATTTTTGAATCCTGAAACTGCCACTTACATCTTTGACTACCAACAAGATTTTGAGCCAAAGTGATAACAATTTAACATTGTCCTTGTTTGAGATCAGTTTCTCCTTCTAGCATAAATGGAGGCTACATTTGACAAAATGGAATTGCCTTCCTTTTCTCAACTATTTTCATCTTAAGCCAAGGCAACCATATAATAAGTGACCAAATGCAGCTTTATTTTCAATTTTTTTTCTTTTCATTCAGAGTGTAATTTTTCATTTAAACTGTTAATAAAACTATAAAGGAAAATGTACTGTAACCGGCCATGTGATTAGTAAAAAGATCAAGACAAAAGTACAAAAGTACAAAAGTAACACATGATATAATCTGTTACTGCACTACTCAATAACTTAAATTCTTTGCCAACAGTATTTGATAGATATATTGGAAATCAATGTATAGATGTGGTCTCATTTCTGGCAATTTGGTTGGGATAACTTAGTTTTTAACTATGAATGGTTTCATTTTATATGAAGAATACTATTTTTTTATAGATTTAGTCTTCTATGTTTTGTTTTGTGTACAATCATTTGTCTGTTGGTCTTTTTCTTTTTTTAGCCATGGTGTTGTCAGTTTATTTCTACTTATGAGTTTGAATGTCCCTGTGGTATCTTTTGCCTCTCTTGGGACCAACAAAAATAAATGAATTATTATCTACTATAAGTAATTATAAGTAAGTAAGTAAGTAAATTTTATTTAGAGTCGGCATATATATACATAATAACAAGCAAAACATGAGCTCTGGCCTTGAAGGCATAAAACTTTGCTCAGTGCTCAGAGTACAAAAATCATGCTCGAAACATGAAATCCAGCAATTTGATTGGTTGATTTTCGAGTCTGAGTACAAAAATCATGCTCGAAAGTTTTATGACCGTGAGGTCTGGTGAGCTCTTTAACGGTTATGTTTTTTCATCCAAAGTTTTAAGACTAAGTGGTGTACCTGAATATATTGCTTCCATCAGCTGGTGTCTTCTTCAGTATGACAACATCATTCTCTAATCCACAGAACCTACAATTACAAACAAGACTCAAAACTGTCAAAATAAGGATTTGTGGAAACTGTACATGAGAAAGTGAAACAGCTACATTTGTAAATTGTATACCATAGTCTTTAAAATAATAAAATGTAGTACATGTACGACAAATGCATATATAAAACAAGAATGTGTCCATAGTACAAGGATGCCCCACTCGCACTATCATTTTACATGTTCAGTGGACCATGAAATTGGGGTCAATACTTTAATTTGGCATTGAAATTAGAAAGATCATATCATAGGGAACATGTGTACTAAGTTTCAAGTTGATTGGACTTCAACTTCATCAAAAACTACCTTCACCAAAAACTTTTACCAAAACTTTAACCTGAGTTTCACACGATCTTTTTCTTTGTTCAGTGGACCGTGAAATTTGGGTCAAAACTTTAATTTGGCATTAAAATTAGAAATATCATATCATAGGGAAACATGTGTACTAATTTTTAAGTTGATTGGACTTCAACTTCATTAAAAACTACCTTGACCAAAAACTTTAACCTGAAGCAGGAGGAATGGACACACGGACAAACGAACAGACGAACAGAGGCACAGACCAGAAAACATAATGCCCCTCTACAATCATAGGTATCGTAGGTGGGGCATTAAAACAGTAAACATTTATTTTCAAATAACTCAAAGCATTTTCAAACGTATACACTGCTTTGTAAAAGTAAAAACAAACTGTATCAAATTTTTTATATGCTGGATCACAAGGTTACAGTCCACAAAATGATATGTCACCTTGTGTATAACCAGTTTAGACCAGTCTTCAAATGATCTTATACTAGATGCTTGATGGATTAACAACTAAAATACATTTAATGATTCTGAATTCTTTAAGGGCCTTTCAGCAGTTCAACAAAGGAAGTATGTTACCATTAGACCACAGAAGCCCTTCAGAAATGAAAGAATGTAAAAAGAAATGTACTTACCCCCATCCCCCAGAAATTGCCGTCTGCTGACTCACAGGTTTCTTCAAATCAATATTTGACACTTGGAAATACTGCAAAAATAAAATAGAACTTATGTTTTGTTACTTTGTTCTACATTTTTCATTACTGTTACATGTATTAATTAAAAGTTTATGTTACAGGTGTTTTGACTTTTTAATAGTAAATATTATTTAAATTTACCTACAATCAAAATTCGTAGTCTAATACAAAAAACTTCAGTATCAATTATCTTAATAAGTATAAATAACAGCAGTTCACCAATTTTCACTACTAAAGTTCAATCCACTAGCATGACAAGTATAAATGTTTCTTTACTGAAAATTTGTGTTTTTTATGCATTTCAGCTGTCCCAATTTTTAAGATTTAGTGGTTTTGCAAATACAATGTATGTATGTTTTTTAACATTATATAACAGTACTGAAGTTTAAAGCAATTTGATAATAAATATCTACCTCTACCAGAAGATCAGCAGCACTTTGGTTGGCAAGGGTGATATATCTAATATCATCAGTGGAAGACAGCTTCTGTGTTTGTGGTTTGACTTTCTGGTCTTCAGTCATATTCTGATGATCGGAATCCATACCAGAAACTCTCTCTTTCTTAGCACCATTATTTTGTTCAGCACCTTGGTTTTTATTCTGTGTAATTATAGAATCATCTGAAGGCTCTTTCTCCATTATGTGCGGAAGTTTTGAGCTGCTTTCTTTGTGAGGCGAAGGCACATTATTGCGAGTATTAAGAGCACCATTTTGTGTAGGCAAGGTTTGAGGTATCACAGTACTTGGAGTATTGTCAGATTTTGGCAAGATTTGACTATTATTTTGAGTATTTCTCATATCTTTTGCTGAATCATCAATAAACACGTTATCATCCACACTACTCTTAGAACTATCAAGATCTATTTTCTCATTGTGAACTTTCCTTTCCAAACTTAAAGACTTGGTAGAAGTTTTGTGTTGATCAGCTCTACAAGATTTTGCATCTTTAGGTAGCGTTGAAGATCTTTGTTTTATGATATTCGTTTTATCATCACCGGTATTTGTGTCAGATTGAGATCTTAGTCTTTGGTCGTGTGTGTTAACATGAAGAATGAAATTAGATTTCTCTAAAATTTTGTGTTTTTCTCTCGGATGAAGACCTTCAAATTTTTTATAGAAAGAATCAGAATTTTCATCATCACTGGTGGAATAAGTAGAAGAATCTAAGAGATCATGCATTCCAGTGGATATGACAACAGCTTCTTTAGCACCAATCACTGCCATGTTTTGAGGAATGTGAAAGTTCAATAATGGGGTCACTTTCATCTTCCGGTAGAACATGTAATCTTTTATTGACTGAGCATAACTAGAAATAGTGGCAGCACTGTCTTGTAGAGTTACAGGGAATGTAAAATGACTCACAATTGTCAAACAACAAGAATCAACATCTGGAAGGTGAAAATAAAAGAAAATGATATCAAGTTACAATTAGGAAAGTTCTATTTACCATTTTGAGTGAGATGCAAAGGTGCAGAGGTTTAGATTGGGTCTCATTGGGGTCTAAGCGTGACACAGGATTGCCAATTTTTTGTAAGTGGGACACGTGAAAGTCCAATTATTGTGTCGTGAAAACAGAAATGAGGTCTAGCGGGACCCGGGAAAGGACAAACTAGAGGCTCTCAAGAGCCTGTGTCGCTCACCTTGGTCTATGTGCATATTAACAATGGACACAGATAAATTCATGACAAAATTGTGTTTTGGTGATCATGATGTGTTTGTAGATCTTACTTTACTGGACATTCTTCTTGCTACAGTTATCTTTATCTATAATGAACTTGGCCCAGTAATTACAGTGGAAAATATATTCTACAAATTTACAAAAATTTACAAAAATTTATGAAAATTGTTAAAAAATGACTATAAAGGGCAATAACTCCTTAAGGGGTAACTTGACAATTTTGGTCATGTTGACTTATTTGTAGATCTTACTTTGCTGAACATTATTGCTGTTTACAGTTTATCTCTATCTATTATAATATTCAAGATAATAACCAACCAGATGCTCCGCAGGACGCAGCTTTATACGACCGCAGAGGTTGAACCCTGAACGGTTGGGGCAAGTATGGACACAACATTCAAGCTGGATTCAGCTCTAAATTTGGATTGTGATTAAATAGTTGACACAGCATAGGTTTCTGACACAGAATGAATGTGGTCTAATAAACTTAAAATATTTTTTTTTGCCTTTGAGCAATTCACTATGCTGTTGAATATTAATCCTCTCAAAAAAATGTTTGAAGAATTTTTTTTTTTTTTTTTATGAAATCTGAAATGAGACAAGTTTACCCCCCCCCCAATTTTTTTTCACATCCCCCTTTCCCTTTTTCCAAAACTGATCTCAATTCAAATTTCTAATGGAGTTTGCAACAATAACTACTCATTTAAATACATCATAAAATATTAAAATGTAAAATAAAGTGCTTGTTATCACTGAATGGTAAAGATTGTTTTAATTTATCAGTTGGTAGTAGAAGTGAATATACATTGTATATTGTATAAAACAATGATTTAAGTTGATTCAACTACTATTCTGGACAAAGAAAGATAACTCCAATTGAAAATTTCTTGCTATTGCACAATATTGTGCAATTAGATATTTCTTGCTATTGCGCAATACTGTGCAATTGAAAATATTTGCTATTATACAATACTGTGCAATTGAAAATTTCTTGCTATTGCACAATACTGTGCAATAGAAGATTTCTTGCTATTGCTGAATACTGTGCAATTGAAAATTTCTTGCTATTGCACAATACTTAATATAATAATTTTGGATCCTGATTTGAATCAACTTGAAAACTGGGCCCATAATCAAAAATCTAAGTACATGTTTAGATTCAGCATATCAAAAAAGACCAAGAATTCAATTTTTGTTAAAATCAAACTTAGTTTAATTTTGGACCCTTTGGACTATGTAGACCAATTTGAAAACAGGACCAAAAATTAAGAATCTACATACACAGTTAGATTTGGCATATCAAAGAACCCCAATTATTCAATTTTTGATGAAATCAAACAGTTTAATTTTGGACCCTGATTTGGACCAACTTGAAAACTGGGCCAATAATCAAAAATCTAAGTACATTTTAAGATTCAGCATATCAAAGAACCCTAAGGATTCAATTTTTGTTAAAATCAAACTAAGTTTAATTTTGGACCCTTTGGACCTTAATGTAGACCAATTTGAAAACGGGACCAAAAATTAAGAATCTACATACACAGTTAGATTTGGCATATCAAAGAACCCCAATTATTCAATTATTGATAGAAATCAAACAAAGTTCAATTTTGGACCCTTTGTGTCATCTAGACTTGACAAATCTGTCACATCAATATCTATTCAAAACAATTGGATTCCAACATAATAAATTACTGATTGTCAGCTATAAATTAAAAAATATTCTAAAACCCTAAGAGTTGACAAAAATAAGAACTGTGATATTTAAAGGTGATGATACCATTAATGAAGAATGTACTTAAATAATGTAATTTCATGTATATATTTCATTTTAAGATAAAGAAAGTTTTTGACAATGGTATGAAGGACATCAATCATACTTTTGCACTCTAACCAAGGCCAAATATTTGTCAAATGCTAAACACCCAGTGACAAATAATACAAGCAATATAAATTCAATCTTGGGTTTGACCTGGGTCTAGATGGATACAATGTACTGACACTGAAATTATGCAACACATGTTAGTATCATGATTACCTTCGACAGGTTGAAGAATATAAAGCAGTAATCCTCTATCACTGGATTCTAACAACCAAAAACATCCATTATCTTCTCTTTTCCAAAACCTACAAAACAATGAGAGATTTTAAGTTTAAAATGTACCATTTGAAAAATTCATTTATTTTTGTGGGTTCCAGTTTCTGTGGAATATAGGAAAAATTGTATAGCTAATTTTGATTCTGTGATTTTGATAAAGTTTGCAAACAAGCCTATAGAAAATATTTACTTTGTTGAACATTTAAGTTCCTAAGTTCAATTATTCCCATGACATCCACGAAAATTGGTATCCATGAATAATGTATCAATGTTATAACAAACCACCTATTTTTGCAAGTTTTTTTTGTGGGGTTAAAATGATATTTCAATTTGAACAGATTTTAATTAAGTATTCATAATTGTTTTTCTACTCAAACATCTGAAGTTCATTTCAGTATTAAAACACACAGTAATATTTCTACAAATTTGGAAATTTGAGTCGACCTCTCACAAGTGGAATTCATCCATTACTTACAAAAATGGTGAAAAAAATAAGAAATTTTCACTATAAATTGATTTACCTTTCAATATTTTGTTGTTCCACCACAACAGAATATTTACTGAGTTTTTGATTGGCTGTAACAATGTTGATAAGGTCATGTGACACGTTCCTATACTCTTTGGATGAGCCATTTACACAGGGACTTGTAGACTCAACTCCAGGACGCCATTCAACAAATTGAGTTACATCCTTGAAGATCTTACTGACCACCTACATTATAGATAGGATATATATACAGATATAAGAAGATGTGTACATGCATATATATGAAACTGAATATTAATTAATTTATTGAAAATTGGTAGTTTTAAACTTGTATTTTTTCTTTCTCTGTTTTAAACTGCTTTATACCATGAATGAAATATAGTTTTTTTTGGTGTTGCTGAATTGACCTCTCATTGTATAATTGTTCTGAAAAAGTTGTTTTTCTTCTTTAGTTATATTTTGTCGATGCATAACTTTTTTATGATTAAGGGAACAAAATCAAAACCAAAAGCAAACTATGATGCAATTATACTACATGAAATCACTTGAATGCTCTTGGCTTTTTAACCTTTTTTGTTCAAACATCACTGATAGTGATCATGCTGATGTGTCTTTGGGAGATAAAACCTGTGTCTGGCCTACAATTTTTTCTATCCTGGATAGTAACACTAAATTATGCTTTTGAAATAAAAACTACTTTGTGGACTTCAAAAGATACATATGATATCATCAAAATATTTTTTACATGTATGTGTCTGTCTAAAGTCAGGAGTCTATATTTCAGTGGATCTCATTGGTTGTTGTCTACCATATTTATTTTTTTAATAGTTTTTAGCATAAATGAGGCTGTTGGTTTTCCCATTTGAATTGTTGTACATATGTAAATTGAGGGCAATTCAAAAATTACTATTAGACAGGATATAGGTTTTGCCCATTGTTGAAGGACGTTAAGTGACCTCTAGTTGTTTATTGTTAAAACCTTGTCCTTTATTCTGAGGTGGATAGCAGTTGTAAAATACAAAAACTTTGCAGGAACTATTTGAAAATGCATGCCTATGACTACAATATAAAGTTCCTAAATCACTAACCTGGACTGGAGCTGGCAGTTTAACATAACATCCCAGTATCTGAATCCTGTTGCCACCATTGTCTATAATAATATTTCTTCTCCATATTCTTGTATCAGAACACAAACAATACACCTTCCAACCTAATGCTGAACTTATGGGAAATGGCTGCAATTTTAATATTTATACAACAGGTTAATAAAATGCTTTGCTAAGCGCAGCCTGATACGACCACAGAGGTTGAATCCCTAATCAGGTGGGGCATTTAATTTGGACACAATATTCAAGCTTTATACTGTCTAAACTTGGATTGTGATCAAATTTTTGACATAATATAGGTTTCTGACACAAAATAAATGTGTGTAAAGATCTTACAATTCTATTTCGTAATACTGTGCAATAGAAGATATCTTCTTGAAACTTTCAAAAATTCGAAATTTGAAAAATTTAGAACAATAAATATGAATCCCTTAAACATGTTAAAAAAATTGGAAAACAAATTTCCCCTCACAAGTTTTTGAAACCCACCTTGGAGCAATAACCCCAAATCTCAATCCCAGCCTTTCCTTTGTAGTATGGAACCTTGTAGTACAATTTCAGAGAGATCCATACATTTAAACACAAGTTATTGTCTGGAAACTAGAAAAATGCTTGTTTTTTTGTCCTTTTTTGGCCCGTAATTCCTAAACACAATGAAACATTTGGAACTAGCATACCCAAAATCAATCCCAACTTTCTTTTTGTGGTATTGAACCTTCTTGAAAAATTTTATAGAGATCTATTCACTTAAACTTAAGTTATTGTCCGGACACCAATGTGTCTTCGGACAATGACGTAGACGACAACATCATACCGTTATATGATCCCAAAATATTTTTTGCGGTCTTATAAAAAGTAAATTCTGTCTGTGTGGTGTGTGGTGGTCATCTCTTTATATTCTTATTTATTTGAAATGTTTTCAGTTTTTTGTTTGTGGAGGTGGGCGATGTTTCACATGCTAGAAGTCTATTCTATGTACAAGATTTGTATTTACAATCAAAAATATGTAAAGGTCATGTCACCTCTAGAACCAGAAAGAGACTGACCTAATAAGAGGTGTCTTTTAAATTAAGGTTTAAAATGCATAGATATCACAGGAGGACAAAGAGATGCTGACCTGACATAACAGGGTTTTCTTTTATAGGAGCCAGGAAGTGGTGTTTTTAGCAGGATTTACTGACTTTACTGCACTACTGAGAGATAAAATTGAGAATGGAATTCAAATGGGGAATGTGCCAAAGAGACAACAACCCAACCATAGAGCAGACAACTACTTTAGATAATATGTTTTGGTCTCTTGTTATTAGGCCCCTTATTACATGTTGGTAACTTCCTATTATAACACAATAATCTACTTGTTTGAAGTGTATCCACTTCAGGTTTTAAGTACCACAAAAGTATATTTTTGTGCATGTCCCGACTGATGCCATTTAAATGCTTGCAAATTCATCACAGGGTTTCACAGAGTTAAAACTATTTTGTCCCCTGATAGAGGACCCCAGAGATGTTATAATTATCTGTATGGCTGATATAATTTTCAATTAAACAACAAGTTAAATTCTTGTTACCAGTATGCTACATGTAGGTTTTTTTTTAAATTGTTGGAAGAATTGTTCATCAAAAGTATGACTAATAGTTAAGAAATTACATACATGTTCATCTTATCTTTTTCCTTTATGGGATTGAAGAAAAATCAATTACTTGGTCCAATATAAACTAAACACAAAGCAATAAATCACAACCATACAACTTAATGCATAAACTTCCATAAATTATAGGTGTAAACATGAAGTTTACAATAAACAATATAAAATATACAGTTATCCTTGGCAAAGATATTCTATCTAACTGCTTTTATTATGGGTTTAAACATTTGTGGCTAGTAGAAAAGTTTTATGGTTCTTTCAATGTGTGTATTTTATATGCTTCTAACATATCAAAAGAATATATTAATTTCCTTGAGTATTATACATGTATTAGACATGGAATTTTCCAATAAGAGATGTTTTTTTTATCTTGATACCACATGGAAATAGCATGAAATGCTTAAATATATCCACTGATGTTAAAGGCATAATTTTTGTCAGATAAACTTAGCATTTATGATTAATTGTGAAACAAAAAAAAAAGATACCAGTACTTTCATAGTCAATTGATTATTTTCTTGCTACATACATTATAAAATTATACAAATCTCCTTTAAGCTGCAACATTTAAACCTGAGGCATGTTTCATGTGGTTAACTTTTTTGATAGGTAGTTTAAATTAAACTAATCTATGCATAGTTATATATTATCAACGTGTTAATTGGTCATTAAGGATAGCTCCTGCCAGCATCAAAATAATACAATGGTATAATAAAGATACATGTATAACATGTGACTTAAGGTTTTCACATGGCATACAGTTACTTCTTGTCTGTTATAATCCATTTAATAATTGGACAATTTAGTTTTCATTCCCTTGTACTTGTTGTAAGAATACATAAGAAACATATGTCCACAGTGAATCAGTTACATGTATATTGTGCTAAATTGGAGATGTTACATATGATACGTGTATAGAAAAAAAACATAAAAGCAAGAAACCAAACAACACAAGTTAACTAAACAAATACATTTTAACCACTAAACATTGATGTTTTGGGTTATTTGTGTTTGTACATGTACCATTTCATTTATAGAAGATGTATGGGTTAACAAGGAGCATACCTGTTCAGGGAAATTAACATATACATTATAGTAAGGGGCAAACTTCAGTAAGGGAACCCTACATTTTAATTTGTAATTTTTAATATAAATAGCCGACCATTAATTTTTTTTGGTCATTTTTCATTAAGCACTGTTAGTCAGAATGTTGAATGTTTTTGTTCAATGTAAAAAAAATCATAAGAAAAAATCCTTACCTTCCTACCCTTACTTTTTTTTAAAGATATATTTGGCCTAATGAGCAAAGGTATTAATTTTTATGAACAGAAATGTGTGACCACAACTCCAAGGTAAACTTCTAATTTTTCCATTTGATTCTGATGTTGTGCTTTAAAATTTAAACTATCTACATGTATAGCTACTGCCGAAGGTTAAATGTCACCATATTCTGTCCTAAGCCTAAAAAAGTTTACATCATTACGAACAATTAAGTGTCATTTGGTCTCTTGGTGATAGTTGTCTCATTAGCAATCGTACCACATCTACGTTTCAAGAGGATATGACCACAACTTCATGTTAGCTTAGAAACACGATTACAAATAGGACATACATGTAGGACAGAAAACATTAGTATATCCATTCACTAAAATGCTAAAGTGGTGCAAAAAGTAAAAATGAATTTCAATAATATGAAATGTTGACATACCTTAGTACTTCTCACTGATCTTAAAAAGGTTACTGCATCTACCTTGATCTCATTGGACTGCTATTTAAGAGAAAAAATATGCATTTATTTTTCATTGTCTTTTCTATTCATATAAACATGATAAATATAGAAGAAGATAAAAAGAAGAAGCAGATGTTTTATTTTTCATTAAATGCACTCAATAAGAGCATACATGTATTACAATTCCCTGTACATGTATTAACTGAGTTATCCTTTTCCTGACCTGTTGTTTTAATAATATGAGGCAGGCATTACCTGTAAATGGGGACGAAGTCTGTATGAATTATTTTTTTGTATAAACTTAAGTATTTGTTAAAAAAAAAAGAAACGGAAATACCCTAACGTTTCCGATTTTGGTTCTGTTGTTAAGGATTTTAGTTGTGACGTTATTTAAATTATGACGTCATATGCAATGTAAACAAAGAAACACTATCATCAGGTAACGTTTTTTCATACAATGTATCAAGGAATTATTAAAAATGAAATTGGTATTGCGCGTTCCTTCCTATTTTATACTAGACTGATAAATATATATTTTACTCAAAGTTTCATACAAACGAGACCGGAAAAAGGAAGTACATTGTACATTTCTGCGCCGGTCCGGGATTTCAAAACACGACAAAAAAAATTTTCCCGATTTTGAGTTCATTAGTACAATGAAAAATTCGGGAAATTTTCCCGATTTTTTTTTTTATTGAATTTTCTACTGTTATTGGGGACTTCGTCCCCATATTATCTAATGAACCTGTGGTCTGTTTTAACTCAGTTCTTCATTGGTTCAGCTAAAACATTTTGTCAAAATACCACTGTTTGCTGCAGCTGGATAATTGTGATTATTCATTGGATAAATGTTACTTTAATGGAGAGAAGGAGAGAGATTGAGATTCTTTTATTTGATTTAATTGTCATTTCTTAAAAAATTAACAATAAATATATCTTGTATATCATTATATTTAACATGTTTAAGGTTTAAGGTCATGTTTAATATTGAAATTTTTGCAAAACATTGATAAATAATTTCTAATTACACATGCATCAATTAAAGGGTTTATTATCTGTGTACATCAAATTTTCTGTTAAAACTTTAACATGAACAAGGGCCAATTTCATTAAGGATCCACTGTTACATGTTTAAAGGGATTTGAGAAAAAATATCTCATTACTAGTAGCATGGAGCAGTGATGGGTTCGGTTAATACTTTCAATGCAATTGATTAAATTGCAATCATTTTGTCAATTGTACGATTAAATTAAATGAATGGTTAGACCATTTTTTTTTAATAACTGGCTTATTTTTAATAAATACATTGATTACATCTGATTACAATGAATTTCAAAATAACCCATTTGGAAGATTGAAACATGCTGAAATAGAACAAAACTGATTTAAAAAGTTAAATATTTATCTAATGTGAATATGAAAAAGGTTCATATTGAACATACACACAATTTTAGATTATTCTCATTGCAATGAAAAGTAATTAGACATACACTTATTTTTTGATTAAATTAAATTACATGTTATCTGAGACTACTATAACTATATGTGTTATAGTAGTCTCAGATGTTATCAAATTCTTGGGTGATTAATGATTACAATGATTACTTGAAAATTGTAATCAAAGTTATATGAGATTTGGGGAGGGTCCTCATTTCTGTTTTTCTTTTTAATATAATTTATAGGGTATTTCATAATTCTTTTGTCAGTTATTTTCTATTTTTTAAATTTATGATTTTAGACACAATCTCTCTTTATCATGTTTATTATTTATGCCCATTTCTCTCTACAGATTTTTTGCTCATGTCTCAATTTCTTTAACCCCCATTCAGACCCTCTTAGTAGGGGGATAGGAGGGGTCCTGATCCCGAAATCCCGGACGAATTCCTGAGGTCCCTAATTTAAATAAAGTAAATCCTGATGTCCTGAAATCCGAAAAAAACGATTCCCGGATCCCGAAAGGGTCAATCCCGAAATCCTGAGCTTAAAAACACCCGATCCCGGAGTCCCAATAAAGGTCCTATCCCCCCTCCTCGGCATACTTCGATTCGTCCAACTCGGGTTAGTAGAGTCTATAGAGTTTACTCGACTTTGACCTTTTGAACCTACCCGAGTTAACTCGACATCAACCCTGGGTTGGGGCAGGTTTAGTCGAGTTTCAAGATGGCATCAAGTAGTTGCAACAAATAAAAGTGATACAAATAAACTGGTATTTGACAAAATACAGCCGAAGAATAAAGCTGACAAGGGAAATTTAGTATTGCCTGTATTTCGGAATCAGCCAATATTGTTCATGTGTATATCAGCTGTCGGTGGTGGTTAGAAATAAAATAGAATTTTTTTGAACTCACTAACAAACTATTTTTCAAAAGCAAACAGGATCCGGACTTTTCTTTGTGATACACTATGTGACATTTTTTTAAAAATTTTAATGCTCAGCAGAAACAATTTTTTTACCTCCCTTACAAGTCAACTCGATGGAAGAGTTTGGACTTCGATTCGGAACGGTTGCGCACATGCGCATTATCAGTGACTTTTTAACTAGAGTTAACCCAAGTTGGACGAATCGAAGTAGGCCCTCTTAGTCTTACATGTAAATGATGTATGACACAAAAACAATCAATGGAAAAAATATAAACAAGATAAACAGATGAAGACCTCATTACTTTTAAAACATCTCTAAATAAAATTACTCATAACTATATTAGTGAATGACAATAAAGTTGATTTTAAATTATCCGAACGTCACATAATTTTCATAACATTTTTTGTACAGAAACTCACTTGTTGCTGATGTTGTTTATCAGATGAAAACTTCAGAAAGAGAATCAGAACTACACAGGAAAGTATTGCAAAAGCTGAGACTAAAAATAGAAACATCATTCATCACTTTCATATTTGAAGACGCAAAATTAAAACCAGGTTATGAAAAGAAACTTTCAAATCCATCTAAAAATTACTTCATACAAGTGATCATAAGTTCTGCATCAGTAACAAAGTTCAACCGGAAATGACTTAACCGAAGTTAGCTCCCTTTTTAATGTAAAGTTTACATCCGGTGTAAATCCACAGGAGGTTGAAATCCTATCAATGAGGGTCTATAAATATGTCAACTCGACTATCACAGTAGAGCTTCTCTCGTAGAGAGAAGCGACAGGAATGCAACGCGTTTTTCAATTTTTTTTAACTTTTTTGAATCTGGGACTTTTTGATCGGAATAAACGCTATACGTCAACTAATAAACATATTGTTACTTCAATTAACCACTTAAACTACTTTGCAGGTCACTAATTATTAATTTACAGCTTCTTTTTACGTCCTGACAGAATCCTTGTCATTATTTTTGGCCATGGGAGGAAGTCGAGGAAATTCCAATCAGCAGTGAATATATGTAAATGAGGTATAGTATTTAATTAAACAAACAGTCGAAATAAATCATACAAATTTATCAAGTACTTTCTCATAATTATTCCTAAAGTATTATGATGTCAAACTATTAAAAAATCCGTCCCTTCATTAAATTTAATTGTTCGCTTGGAAGTTCAAGGGAAACAACTCTTCTGTGTAAAAAGTTTACATGCGGGAAATTTAAATTTCACAATAATCTGAAGAATTCTTCTTTCTATTACTGTTTCAAGTGATCATGTCAAAGCAAATAGATACAGTTATATGGTAATACACGTTTTCATCAGTACCTTAAACCTGTAACCTGCCCAATTATATCCTTAATTAGAATTTCTAAGTGAAAACAAAAAAGGGGGAGCACAGACCAAAATAAGAAATTTGTAATTTTTTATTTATGTTCAGTATCAGTTCCAGCAGTGGATAGCTTGATTTGCACTTTTAAAAAAATGAAGGGGTCCTTATGTTAGAAATATTTGTAGAAAGGGGATGTAAACTAAATGATTGTTTGGAAAAATATATTAGTACTTTGGAAAAAAATATGCCCAGGTTCTTGAAATTTTATCAATGGATGTGTCAAAAAAAATTGAAAAGATTTCAACAACTAATGATTTATGGTTTTAGAAAAATAATTAATAATTAATTAAATACATATTACAGATGGTGCAATAATAATCATTCATTTTGGTTAGGACAAATAAAAATATATGGGGTGAGTTTTCAGTTACCCTATACTTTTTAGTCTTAAAATTACTAATTGCCTACCCTACAGATTTTTCTGTCATTTTTCATTAAGCACCGTTAAAGTAAGAATGTTGTTCTTATAGACCCAATGTAAAAAAGGCTTTAAAAATTCTCTTCATGTAACTTTCGTTTTTTAGATGTAACTGAATGCACACATAAATTTTATTTTGCCTTATTTCATTAGTTCATGAAGTCTAATCAAATTTATATTTATGTCTGTTAAATCTTGAAATGATGGATCATTCCTGTTAGTGTATTCTTTAATTTTTTCACACATCAAACTTTATTTGTATAAAAACAATGGCTATTATGTAATAATTACTTGCTTACTGTTGTCTGGAAATTGCTTTCAGATATACTTTTGACTGTTCTGTAATATTTGCAGGTATTTTTTTTTATTCTAGCCCCCACTCCTTATTCTCCATTCTGTAAACCCCACCCACATCTGAGTGGATATGTACTTATGTACTTTCACCTTACCTACTTTTGCTTTTTTATTGACAAATAACCTTAGGTTATGAATTTGCAAGTTAGTCATTTCATCTTATGGAAAAAAAAACATACTTTGAATCAAATAAATTAAGGATACATCTTGTTTGCATAGAAACAGAATTTCATTTTTTTATAAACTATTTCTATATATTAATAATAAGGAAGCAATAGTAAAAATATTTGATCTTCTACCCACCTACCCTATTATTTGGTATGTAGCAGTAAACTCAATTTTTGGTCTAAATACTTGGCAGTTTTTAGCAGTTTCTTTTGACATACCACCACATGCATGAATGCTTGGTCATAACATAAACAGATATATTGTAGTGTGCTTGCTCGTCAACAATTTTAAATATTGTAGGACGACTGTCTTCCATAATAATCTGTAATAGACTAGTGATAAGAAGATGGGCCTGTGTCCATGATCATTCAAAACTTTTTAACTAATCACCAGATTAGATTTTTATTGGGTATTCTGTTTACTAGTTTAAATTACCAGTTTATAAATATAATTAACAGCTGCAAGTATACAAGATATCTTTCGGGTAAACTCAACTCAAACCAATGTATTAGATTAAATAATCTGCCTTTTGACCACAATTGTAGCTTAGTTCTCGTATGAAGCATGCATGCAACAATTCTTGTGAACTATACAAATAGTCAAAACATACAATATTTCTGCGACCTTGTTAGAAGACCAAACCTTTGAATTACTTACCAGATTATATTTATTCACCAAGATATAAAGCATAATATAAATAAAATGTTGACATATGTCTATGACCATGTATGCAGAATGACTTTCATAAAGTATCACACCATTCATGTAACAATATATGGTGTACACTACAAATCAAGGGTTGACCTATCAGTGGCAGATCTAGAACTTTTCATAAGGGGGGGGGGGGGGGGGGGGGCCCGCTGACTGACCTAAGGGGGAGCCCGCTCCAGTCATGCTTCAGTGATTCCCTATATAATCAACCAAATTTTTCCCACGAAAAGGGGGGCCCCCCTGGATCCGCCTATGCCTATGACCTTGTATATAGACCAACTTTTTAATTATGAGGCTTTCTATACCAATATCAAAATAGAATAAGATTTGAAAGCCTATAAATATAAATAGCACCACTGGTATAAGAGTCAATGCAAATTATCTACATGTCTCTCATTAATAGCATACCACAAAAATAATCTTGAGAGTATAATCTGTAAGTTTTTTAAACCAAAACCAATATGAATCTCCTGCAACTCTGTTACAAGCAAGATTTAGAAAAGGCCACTATTGAAAATGGACCAAATCTTAAATTCTGTAGTCTCAACACTGAAAATGGTCAACAGACAGACTGACCACTGCAATAACCAGAGAACCTGTTATTTTCAATTCAAATAGAGGACACACTTAATTGAATTATTAATCTCTGTATGGAATAAGCTTATATGCAAAGGGTCTGTAAGCAGAAAAAAAATGAAATACATATCTATCCATGTTTATGTAAGTTTCCTTTCTACATTCAAGTTTGATTGTCCCTTTCAAGTCGGTTTTACCTTTCTTTTATCATTATAAAATTATGTACTTAATATCAATTGAAAACTGCATGAAACTGAAAAAAATAACTCTATTTTCATCATGTTGGTTGATGGCGTCATGGGGTATAATTTTAACAGAAACTTAACTCTGTGGTGAAGGCTGAAGGCTGTACTTTGACCTATAATTATCAACTTTTTATATATTGTGACTTTGATGGAGCGTTGTCTCATTGGCACTCATACCACATCTTCTTATTTATACGATTAGATGTTCTAAATACGATTCTGATCAGTCTATAGAAGGGAAGATTTTTAAAGCAACTTATGTGGATAGCAATATGTCAGTCAAAATGGTTGTCTGTTTTCAATTACAAACTACACTACAATTACACTACAGTGGAAGGAAATTACAGTAGCAGTTAAATTAAGGGTTACCAGCAATCAAACAATAAGTAATTGATGGATGGATGGATGGATGGTTGTTTAACGTCCAGTGGCAAGTCAGATGCATATTCAGGATGAGAACATGATAATGATTAATGAATATTAACCCTGCTTTGTACTCGACCGACACACTGACCTGGATTTTTAACATGCTAGCTCACAAGGTAACAGTTCGCAGGAATATATGTCACTTACCCAGACACATTATTCTGACTGAACAGTCCGGGCCGAACAGTCTTTGCTCTAACTCCTTATTGCCGCGTGCTTGGCGAAGAAGCAGCAAATACCAATTTTCAAGTCTTTGGTTTGACCCCGCCGAGGGTGGAACCCACAACCTACCGCACTCGAGGCGATCACACTAACCATTACATCACCGAGGCGGTGTAAAGAATTGAATATAAATCTTCTCATTCTAAAGGTCAAATACAAAAGCTTGAAATGAAATTGGAAGCAATTTTTTTTTATTTAGAATATCAATAAACTGCATGTCCCACTTGTTTCTATAGATGTCCCAGTGTTCATGTGATGAAATATTGAAACGTCTCACTGAAATAATAAGAAAACTATATATTGTCAAATGAATAATTAGAAAAAAAATTGTAAAACTGTTTGCTTTTATCATTTAAAACTATAACAGCTACGTATGATGAATAATGCAGATCCGGAAATTTATAATTAATTTACTGTGTGGACACAGACATGCATGGATAGTATCCAGCATTCAAGACCAATACTGGTCTGGACCTGCGTCACTGCATATATTTGCTCTACAGAAAATCTAAAACAATTCCTTCAATAGAAACCAAAAAATTTTGTCTAAAAATTTTCCTTGTACAATAAGTGGCTAAATTTCAAACTTTCGGCAAACAGGAAGTGGCTGCACCACAGATCTTTAAATTTCTTACACCCTACAACTCAACATAGTCAAGCTCTGTTCCAAATATAAAATCATTCCCTTTCATAGAAGCCAAGAAAACTTTGACGAAAAATTTTCCTTGTACATTGAGTAGCTAAATTTCAAACTATCGGCAAACAGGAAGTGGCTGCACCGCAAATCTTAAAATTGCTTACACACTACAACTCAACATGATCAAGCTCTGGACCAAATATAAAATCATTCCCTTTCATAGAAACCAAGAAAACTTTGACGAAAAATTTTCCTTGTACACTGAGTAGCTAAATTTCAAACTATCAGCAAACAGGAAGTGGCTGCATCGCAGATCAAAAAATTGCTTACACTTTACAACTCAACATGATCAAGCTCTGGACCAAATATAAAATCATTCCCTTTCATAGAAGCCAAGAAATCTTTGACTAAAGTTGATATGCAAGTCTTTCGGACGGACGGAATGACGGACGGAGTCGAGCGGTTACTAGACCTGCTTTCACCGTTGGTGACGCAGGTAAAAAAAACACCCCTTTTAATCCAAATAATTACATTACAGTACTAGTATATTTCAACATATAAATCTGTTATTTTGATTGGCTAACAACAATCTCACGTCATTCTTCATAGCACACTGATATGTAACACCCATGATAGCACATGCTTTATATGTACAGGTAAATATATACAAAAAAATGATAGAGATTGTTTTTTCCTTCATCCTAGCAAAAATATGTAATTATAAGAATTGAATGGTCTTTGAGCAATATAATAGGCTTGTCAAACCGTTGATCGTGCACGCAATCCAAGAATGGCTTCATACAAAATGTATAGCTTTGTCATCATGTCTCAATTGTTTTTTTTTTAATGTTTTTATCACTATTTTTTTTTAAAGGTGACTTTTTCAATAAAAGTTTGATGAAAGTATTCAAATATAAATAAGATGTGGTATGCGTGCCAATGAGACACTTCTCCATCCAAATCACAATGTATAAAAAGTTAACATGCAAAAAAATACATGAACAAGATCACTTTTATCTAGTTAAATTGTTACCTGTTGCTTTAAACTATTTTTTTCAGCCAAGGATGTTTCCATTTATCTTCCAGAATATGACATGATTCTTCCATGTTCAGTCTTCTTTGCTTTACATCCTCTATTTGTCTGTTTTTTTCTCTTGAGTGAGTCAATACCTGTGTCATAAATTACATAACTATTACATTGTCTTATTGGCACTTATATCAAATATCATTTTGTCTTATGCTCTAGATTTTTTTTTTGCCTAACTAATATTTCGATTTGAGTCACTGATAAGTGTTGATTACACAAAACAGGTGTCTGGTTAACATTAAAAGCCTGGTACGTTTGATATTATTTAAAACATTGAATTTATTGACTAAACATTAAACAGTCAGGGGTACTACTTAAACAAGTGATTTCAGGATCACCTATTAAAGTGATTGCGCTATTGAAAAATGAAAAATGTTTATAAAATTAGAAACACTTTTTAAAATCACTTGCATAAGTGATTTGAGATGTAAACATTAAATCACTTATTATAACATTTTCTCAATAATTTACCCACAATCTAGATTTACATAGGGTTAAAAAAACTATTCTATTGAAAATACAACTGAATACATGCAAAAATGCTCTTTTGCTAAATTATTTTGTCAGTTTTTAAAATTTATTTGGATTATGCTTAAACTGGGATTATTTGTAGATACGGTCAAAACCTTGAAGTAAATCATACTAATTATAAAGAAAACAAAGCAGATTACATAAATGTGTTGACCTTTATGTTATTGGTAGAGTAGTAAACTCTAGAAATATAGTATATAGAAGACAGAAATAGTCCCAAGGGTTCTTTTAAAAGCTTCAGCGCACTAACTTGCTGCCCAAGCGCACTGATAAAATTGATATATCAAGATAAAGAGATAATTGATCTATGTAGACAAATTTCAGAAAAAATTGCCATTTCATGGAAAATTAGTGAAATCAGCATTTGAAGATCAAAGAAAACACCAAAATCACTTAAATAGGTGATTACTGAAATTTGAAAATCACTGAAATAAGCGATAATGAAATCACTTGTTTGAGTCATACCCCTGACTGTTAAATCTGGGGCATTTTTGATTTTTGGCTGTTTATAGTTTAGAATTAGGCTATGATTTAATTTTAGTAGGGGGGAGGGGGGGGACTATATTTTGGGCTGCCTTTTTCTAGTTGCAATCTCTGTCTAACATTTTTATTTTTTTTCACTATATGTGTGATATTTGGTCCCGTCTCTTTTTTATAACTTAATCCTGGATTGATTTGTCCAGCTGCTCCTCCTGCTTTTCACTCAAAACTTTGATCCTGTCCTGCCTTTTTTTAAATTGTATCCTAGCACGGGTTCAATGTCTTGATAAATTTGTACCGGGTTTAATGTTCAGTTTTTATATCCCCTCCCGTAAAACTTTTTTTTTTAACAAATTTCAGAAATTATCAAACATTTTTTCAAAAAAAAAAAACACCCAACTTTTATTCAAAAGATGAATGATCAGTGCCTTAATTTAATTCACAATCTTTATAATAAGAGGACCACCATGCCAAGAATACATCCAATCCTCATTCATGGCATACTATCAGAAAAATGCGCCAATTTTTTTTCATCAAATTTTATCAATAATTTTAATTCATACGTGAATAAAATAGAATAAAACTCGAGATATTATATTTTTTCTGTTTTATTTATGCTTTTTCATGTTGAGATGAAGTAACAATCTCTCGAACAATCTTTATGCCTCAAGGACCCCGAGGCAAACAGGGCATACGACCAAAAATAACTTGCGCCAAATTTTCAGAGCTTTTATGTTTTACTTTTATCACGCATTTTTACTAATTGCTGATGAAATATACTCATACTTTACAATACTTGTCTTCCCTGTTCCACACATGCCTGTAATTAGCAAATTATGGCCCTCTCTTGCTTTGGCGAACGAAAATTCTCGTCTATTGTCCATTTTGACAGCTCTGGTAGAAAGAAATAATTTTGCGGGAAAGAAACCGGAAGTTCATGATGGTTCAAAAGTTCAAAAGTTCAATGTTCTAATGTTTATTCATGAGATAGTCGATCGATATTCACTGCTGATTGGAATTTCCTCGACTTCCTCCCATGGCCAAAAATAATGACAAGGATTCTGTCAGGACGTAAAAAGAAGCTGTAAATTAATAATTAGTGACCTGCAAAGTAGTTTAAGTGGTTAATTGAAGTAACAATATGTTTATTAGTTGACGCATAGCGTTTATTCCGATCAAAAAGTCCCAGATTCAAAAAAGTTAAAAAAAATTGAAAAACGCGTTGCATTCCTGTCGCTTCTCTCTACGAGAGAAGCTCTACTGTGATAGTCGAGTTGACATATTTATAGACCCTCATTGATAGGATTTCAACCTCCTGTGGTAAATCCAAACCAACGTGAGCTCTTGGCCGCCTAAACAAAGTGTTTTCTGATCACTTTGCAATTGTTTCAAAGCTAGAATTAGATGAGGTGAAATCAATTATTATAATAAACAGTTCTAGTTTCATCCACACAATATTAAATATACAAAATAGACCCATAGAAGCTAATAAACATAACCGGCATCAACAGACATCACAACAGTATGGACACTATTTCCTTCCCATTGCCATATTTGATTACTCTTGACAACGTCTAGTACCTGTGTCCAGAGACTGGCGGATTGAAAGTCAAATCGTCAATTTGGTACCATTTGAAGTCATTTATGCATTTTGCTACTACAATGTAACATGATCAAGGACGTATATTATAGTCGCCGTCAGCTGAAATTCGTAGCGGTTATCGGTAAAAATAATCTAAACTATCAATCGCGTTCACTCGAGATATAGTTTTTCACATTCCATTCATAAATCGCAAAAAGAAAAACCACTACTGACCTACCTTTTAAGTGATCACACTGTAATAATCCTGACCTTCACATTTTCCAGAATATTTTCCATTGTAATTCCGCCATCTTCGTTTCTATGAGGATCATTTGTTTACATATAACATTCGTCACTGTACGCAGTTTCCTGAAATGTTCCTTTCATTGATGTGATAAGGTTTCCCGCGCTTTATGCAAATTTTATGAAATTGAACTCCACGGAAACACTTCCAGTAAAAACAATGGCTGATTCCACCATTCAAAATCGTCTATGAAAAAGTGAAGGTCAGGATTATTACAGTGCGATCACTTAAAAGGTAGGTCAGTAGTGGTTTTTCTTTTTGCGATTTATGAATGGAATGTGAAAAACTATATCTCGAGTGAACGCGATTGATAGTTTAGATTATTTTTACCGATAACCGCTACGAATTTCAGCTGACGACGACTATAGAGTATTTTATCTGATGATGTATTTTTTTAATGGAAATTGGCCAAATATTGTAAATCACTGAATTGCAGTTATTTTTTAACTCTTGAACTGATCAATTTTATTCTTTTTATCCCTTCGGAAGTTTAAAACAATAACAAGAACAATTTTATTTGTGTTCATTTGTTTATATGATGAAATCAGCTAATGCGCGGTATCGCCGGCCGCGGGGACTCCACTGTACATACATTGAATATCTATACGATAAGCGCAAGACATATAACACATAAACCAATAAGCACATCATGCAAATAAACCCATCAAAGATACCAGGACTAAATTTTATATATACGTCAGACGCGCGTTTCGTCTACATAAGACTCATCAGTGACGCTGGAATCCAAAAAAGTTAGAAATGCCTAAACATAATTAGTATCAGCAAATTAGCATTAATATTCTGATCTGTTTGTCTCTTTCGAACAATAGAATATGTTTTGATAAACATGATAAATGTACAGTTTTCATGAAATGGAAGTTTCTTGCTACTAAAAGTTCCAGTTTAAGGTACTTTGAAACAGGAGAATTTTTTAATCCTAAATGCATGTTTTCCAAAATATGTTTTTTTTTGTTTTCTACTATAAATTTCAACTTTTTCACATTTTTCAGTATTATATCAACCCTTATATACCCAGAAATAACTTGTATTTTCTTTTAACTATATATATCACTTCAGAGTTTACTATCCATACACTTGCTGATATTCTCTGTTTCAGATATCAGTTGTGAAACACAATTGACTTAAAATTAAATTAAAAAAAAGAGACTGAAATTAGTGTGTGATATTTTAAAAAGAAATGAAGTCAGTTGTAGTTTTGTCTCTTGGCTCTCGGTTTGTAAGTTTAAAATTTCTTTTGTCAAAAATGATATGTCATTAGAAGTTATTAGGACTACTAATTGCTGAGCCAAAAACTATGTTTTGTCCTAGTATTTATTTTCTGTAATTTATGAACATCAACCTAAGTAATTGGTTAAAGGAGTTGTAAGGGTATAATTTGTACATCATTAAGACAGCAACTCATAAACAATATATAAAAGGTTGTCTTAACTTTATCATTGTTGTGTTGGCAACAGGACCTGTCAAAGGACATTTTCTTCCAGTAAAGAAATAAGTTGAAATAAACAAATTGAGCAGAGTTTATTTCAAATTTAACTTACCACTAACAATCAATTTATCATTGCAACAGATTTTCTAATTAAGTTGTACAATATTTTTCAGATGTAAAGATGCAGGAATAATTTAGACAATATCAACTTTAAACAAGAACAGAAGTCAACATGACATCTATAATTAGACTTCAGCCTCTATCTGGAGCACATGATGAATCTCCTCCTTGTTACATTCTACAGGTGGATGAATTCCATTTCCTTCTCGATTGTGGCTGGGATGAAGACTTTAATATGGATTTTATAAAACAGTTGAAAAGGTTTCAATATTCAAATAACAGAAATTTATAGATCTGCATGGGCCATAAAAAAGAACATGTTTGTTTGCCCTAACCCTACCTACTCAGAAAATAGCTGTCTACTCAAAATCTTTTATTGTCCTGATGTGAAAATGTTTATCAGATAGACATAAAGACCTTAAAAATATCTGACACTTCAATTTCTCTTTACAAAAAAAAATCAATGCATACATACTGTCTTGACCTCTGCACAGGGTTTTGGCAAACCCAAATATTTTTAAGTGTGGCCTTTAATTGTTTTATGATGTTTTTAACAACAAACAACAGTTTATAAATTTCATTTGTTCAATGAATTGTTCAATTTGCTCGATTTACAATCATCAGGGATGCTCTAAGCTGTATATTTGAAATCCCAGAATGTATAAGAAATGGCTATAAAAAGGATATGAACAATAGCCAAATCCATTAATGGTCAACTTAACATATGCATGAAATTAATGTTGTTAACAACATTGTTTAAAAAACAAGCAACAGAAACAATACATTGATTGCAATATGAGATACAGGGATTTCTTGGTAAAATCAAAACTGATGTTTTCACATGTAAAATCCATCTGATAATTTCAGTCCTCTGACGTCATACAAAAATTGGTGTTCTTCTTCTTCTTCCTTTATAGTACAGGCCTCCCATGGGAGTATTATTCTACTGTGTTGTCGAGACATTATTTAAAAATTTTGCATTGAAACACATCAAGAACACGTAAAAAACAAGATGCAGTTCCCTCATGTTCTATTTTATTTCCATTATATACATATGGTCATTAAAAATGGATAACAATAAATTTGTTGTAAAATGTAAATGCTTTTTATTGTGTACTTGAATATTTTGATTTACGTTTAAATTGTGAATTATTTTGATAATTTCAGACACATGCATCAGATAGATGCTGTGTTACTGAGTTACCCAGACCATGCCCACCTTGGTGCACTACCTTATATGGTAGGAAAGGCGGGATTAAGTTGTCCAATATATGCCACAGTACCAGTATATAAAATGGGACAAATGTTTATGTATGATCTCTATCAGGTAAGCAAAATAAAATTTAGAATGGAAATGGGGAACATGTCAAAGAGACAACAACCCACAAAGAGCAGATAACAGCCGAAAGCCACCAATGTCTTTTTATGCCCCAGGCGTAGCTTACGTAGGGGGCATTAAGTTTTACCCTTGTCCGTCTGTAATACATGTATGTATGTATGCTCTGTATGTCCCAAAATTAGTTTATATCCTAGGACTAACTTTAGTTTGCCTCAACAAAATGTTATGAAAGTTATAGATAATGTACATGTGTAACCACAAAACAGAAATCAAGTTTAAATTTTGGTGGTGTCACTTTTACTGTTCTAGAGTTTTGCCCCTTTACAAATGAAAAAATTGCTGAAATATTCACAACACTCATTACCACAGATCACATACCAAGTACAAATTTGGGTAGTCTCACTTTTACAGTTCATGAATTATGTCCCATGATAAAGTTAAAACTTAAATGCAAGCAGGGGCATCATTCCCCATTTATGTTCATTATGTTTTCTGGTCTGTGCATTCGTTTGTTCGTTCCTTTAGCTGTCCTGCTTCAGTTTAAAGTTTTTGGTCTAGGTAGTTTTTGATGAAGTTGAAGTCCTATCAACTTGAAACTTACTACACATGTTCCTTGTTAAATGATCTTTCTAATTTTAATGCCAAATTAGAGTTTTGACCCCAATTTCACGGTCCACTAAATATAAAAAGTGATAGTGCGATTGGGGCATCTGTGTACTATGGACACATTTTTGTTTTTAAAGTTTATGTTATATTCTGTAAAAGCATGACATTTTATGTGAGATGTTATTTTTAGTTGATAAAAATACTCAATGAATTAAAAGTTGTAACATCATCCAAGCAATAATAAAATCATTGTTATTACAATTTCTTTGGTGCTTTATTTGAGCACATCCATAGGAAATAAACAATTTATTGTTAATTTGTGTGTCTAAAATGCTTGTCAGGATTTACTTCAGTTTTTAAATGTGTTTTATGACTTCTGTTCTTCAAAATCAGGTCTTGGGACTGGACTGGGCAGAGTTTAAGTCAATTGGTAAACAGTTTAAACTCATTTAATATTAAAACCACAGTACATTGATGATAAGATAAAACACATTTTATCTAGAGAGGTTATTGATTTGTTAATTGGTGTCAATTACAAACTAGAGAAATGTCTAAAAGGACTTTTTGTAAAGTTTTTGTGAGTCAGGGCTTAAGTTTACACACCAATTATGCAGAAAAAAAATGTGTTTATGACTGTGTTTATGTGGTTAATGTGAACTTAACTATAAACGAAAGTTGATTTTAATAGGTTACAACTCATTAAGATTACTGTTTACATGTAAAGAGTGCAAATGTCCAGTCTATTGAATATAGTTTCAAGTGCAAGTGTCTACCACTTTGTAGGACAAATATCTTTTTGGGGTAACAGGTAAAATACGCAAATCTTCTAAGACAAAGCTGAAGACACTATACATGTAGAATGATATGTTGACTTTGTACATTTATGATTTTTTTTTCCTTGAATGAAATGTTTGAGATAATATTATACTAGTTGTCCGATTCATGTTTACAGATTCTTCAAGGTATATAAATCATGATTTTCTTATTACAGTCTCGACACAACACTACAGATTTTGAGATCTTCACATTAGACGATGTTGACCATGCCTTTGATAAAATCACACAACTCAAATATTCACAAACAGTTCATTTAAAAGGTGGGTATAAGATAAAAAAACTTTTTGTCCGTCTTAATAAAATTGTTTCTAAATCTTTTTATTACTATGGCAGTTTTAAGTTAAATAGTTGCCCATTATAAACCATTTCAGAACAATCTAGACAAAAAACAAAAATATAAGTTTTACTGTTAATTGTTACTGGTAAACAGTAGACAAAAAATTTAGCTAATTTTTTATTTAATTAGGATTTCAGAAAATAAATACAAATATTGCTATAAAAATTTAAAGATGGAAATTTTGCAAACCCTGTCTGTATCTCTACACAATTATAAAACCATCGCAAAAATTTCTGAATATAAATGCATTCAAGTGTCCTAGCTAGCTCTACACAGAGGAGCACAGTTTCCAATTGCCTTTTTTTGTGCTCCCATCTGCCCTTATTGTGCTCCTTTCTGACCTTATTGTCCTGTGCTGTTTTGTTTTCTGAAGGAAATACAAATACATGAAAAATTTTACTACTGGAAAAACTTTTTAAAAAATCTCAAAGAAGTATGAAGTCAGGCAAAAAAAAAAGCTTTATTCATGTCACTTCATTTCAATTTTCAATTTCAATTAACAATCACTAGTTTGTTTTAATTTATCACTTACAACCTTTAATCTTTGCGACAAGAAACCAAGATATCCCTCATTTGCACTGTTTATTTAACTTGACGATCAATACATGTATATTGTATGACTTAAGATTGAGATATACTTACTGAACTTTATGTTTTAGGTAAAGGTCATGGTATACAGATCACGCCACTTCCTGCAGGTCACATGATTGGTGGTAGTATCTGGAGAATCGTTAAAGATGGCGAGGAAGAGATCATTTATGCCATAGATTACAATCATAAAAAAGAAAGGTTATTGTATAAGCTATTGCTTTGAATATTTAGACAGAAGTTTAGGTTTTATTACCTTTCCGACTTTAAACTGAAAATTCTACTAAGAAAACAGCCTTATAGAAATGTTGTAATAGTCAAGAAAACGAGGATAATGATTTATAAAACCACAAAAACAAATGAGATTGCAATAAAGACAAAATAAACACATTGAAGTTTTTCTTCTGTGGCATCAGTCTTTACCATAAAAAGTTATCTCAGAATGATTTGCTCGTTATTGATGTAGTAAGTTCATACAGTTTCAATGTCCTATGCTTTAAAGGTTTATTTGGGACTTTATTTTTATATTAAAGCAAGCTTGCCAACGTAAGTCCTAGGTTAAATGTATATCATTCTCACACTAGTATTTATTTCCTCATGATAAAGAAAAAGACCCTAGGGTCTGGTTGTCATGCAATTTCTACAAAAAGATATAATCTCCTGTAAATGGAAAAGAAGCACTGTTACATTTATACCACAAATTTGTCCAATTAGATTATGTTACATTAGAATATCTTGTTGCAGGACAAATGTGCTTATATGAATTAAAAGCCATGTTTATTTTACAGACATTTAAATGGTTGTGTATTAGATACAATAACTCGATCATCAGTGTTAATCACAGACGCTTTCAATGCTTCATACATACAATCTAGAAGAAGACTCAGGGATGAACAGTTAATGAGTAAGTTAGAATATTGTTTAAGTTTTTCAGTTGAATTATTTGAATGTGCAGTAAGGGGAGATAATTAATATTTAAAATAATATAAACAAACCAATTTTACTGCACAAGATACACATTTTAACAATTAAAATATCTTCCTTTATGCTCCAGGCATCACTGAAGAGAGAAAAGATTCTGAAGAATCATGATCTTTTTAAACGTTTGGCAAATATGGAATCTTAACTGGTTTCCAAAACTCTCAATCCCACAAGGAATTTATTGATTTTTTTATGTTGGCAAAAACATCACATGTTGTCTGCTAGTTATAATGAATGCATCCAGAGTCTGATTAAAGCAGGTTGCATTAATAATATTTTTTTTATAAGAAATAGTTTCTGCTGTATTAATTTTATAATGAAAAGGCTATTATTTAAACTTGGAATTATTTTTAATTATGTAATTTGCAAAATTTTCTGTGCTTGAAATTTTTTAATAAATTCCATGTTTATTTGGTATAATAATGTTTTGAGCAGTTCATAACACTTTTTCATATAATGTATTCTGTATAGATAGTGTTGTGCGCGGCACATCTATAGTTCATTCCAATGAAAATGTACTACCATTGCAGTACAGAATAAAAATGGAATTTATTAGAAATTTCAAGCACAAGAAATTATGAAAATTCCATAATTAATAATAATTCCAAGTTTAAATAATAGCCTGTTAATGAATGATTATATATGATATATTTTCAGCCACCATTCTTCAGACAATGAGAAATGATGGTAATGTTTTGGTTGCCGTGGATACAGCTGGCAGAATGCTGGAATTGGTTCAGTTATTGGTAAAGAATAAAATTTACTGTTACATTTCCTGTTATTGATATTAAAAATGCAAATTTTGCAAAATGTTTATTCTACTATGCTATAAAAAAAAATGACAAGGTTTAAGCCATATTTCCAAATAGCACAAATTTAGAAAATAATATGTTCTTAAATTCTTCTCTAAAACTGTTTTCACATTTGGTTGTAAACATCTGCAGAAATGTTTTCAGATTGATAAGATTTTTTTTTTTCTATGTCTGCTCTGATAAATCTGTCTAATACCTGCAATTTAAATACAAATATAGTTATTATCACATTTAAATTCATCCATCTCCGTTTCTTTGGTAATAATAAGTAAGCCTAAATGATGACTTCCAAGCTTTTGCCTATCACAAGAGCCAATAAAGTATGATTTTTAATTTTAGTTTCTTGTGTATAATTCGGAGTTTAGTATGATGTCCATTATCACTGAACTAGTATACCATATTTGTTTAGGGGCCAGCTGAAGGATTCCTCTGGGTGCGGGAGTTTCTTGCTGCATAGAAAACCCATTGGTGATCTGCTGTTGTCTGCTCTATGGTCGGGTTGTTGTCTCTTTGACACATTTCCCATTTCCATTCTCAATTTTGTAAAGATTGATACAAATATGTTTAATTCTTAAACATATTTGTTTTATGTAGAGAGTCTTATAAAAACAACACTTTAGGGACTGCTGCAGAAATTTATATATTTGTTTTATATATATATATATATATATATATATATATATATATATATATATATATATATATATATATATATATATATACAGTTAACTCTCGTTGTCTCGAACTCGGTTGACTCGAAACTTCGGATGAGTCGAAGTTTTCACGTGGTCCCGAACTTTATTCCATACAAAGTATGTAATTCGACTCCTGATGAGTCGAAATTGGATGAGTCGAAATTTCGGTTGAGTCGAACTGAATTTACGGTCACAAGGTTAACAAAAGCATTCAATATTCATTTTTTATCTCGAAGTAATACACATATGTCAAAACATGACCTCCCGGATTTAAATGGATTGAAAAGTTAATCTGACAATATACGTGTAATTAAATTTCCGGTCACTGACCACTGTATTGATTTATGACATGCTATTTCCATGAGTGTTTACCTAAGATTATCTTTTATAGAATTTTGATAAATAATTAGTGATACATTGTTAATGTTCATGAAAAATTATTTAAAATGTTTACAAAACAATTAATTTGTCATTTACACTAATGAGCTTGGGTGTGTATAAAGTGAGGATTATGGCTTCCGTTGATGATCACCTAAAAACTACTCAAACGGCGTCTTTAATCTTTTTATATTTTCTTTTGAAAAGAAAGAGTGAGATAAAACAAAATGAATAGAAATCAAAATTTTCTTAAATCTCTTGTATCCGAGAATAAACAATTTTGTCAGCTATAACCGAACTGAATAACGAAACTATCGATTGGAAATTACTCTTTTAGAAAAGCTATAGGATTTGTTTTAAATTGAAACAATTGAATAAATAAAAATAAAGTCATTATAAAAGACTGTGACATACAAATACATCGATCTGATACTAGAATATCGATCCCCTTGCCATATTCACCCGGATTTATTTTAGCTTTACCAAGCTAAGCAAGAGTTGTGTCCCTTAGATTGTCGAACTTCCGGTGTTCGTTTGAGTCGAACTATGTGTATCTCGAAATATTTCTCTGGTCCGGCTGACTTCGACATAACGAGAGTCGACTGTATATATATATATATATTGCAGTAGAGTTGTCTCCCCTTACAAAATAAACCATTATAGAATATCATGAAAAAAAAATCTCAGGTACAATTGAATGTCCTATAGGCAAAAGAGATGCTGATATTTGTTTTTTTTTTTGGAAGAAATGTTCATTGATCAGTGTACCTATTATATCTTCCCCATAAATTCCTCAAAACTAAGGTAATGTTGAAATTTTAAACTATGCATCAGGGACTTTAAACTTGAAAAATATCTAAACTGTTTCACTAGTTCAAGGTAGTTACTGCTGGGAATTGATTGAAATATTATCTGTTAATAGATCTGCATGTGCTTCTTTGATCAATGGTCTAATTAACAACTGTTCTAGATAGGTTTGCATGGAATTGTCACAAGGCATTATAAACAAATAACAAATAGGGGTTTTGGATTGAAGTGACATTTTTTTAGGCAGATTTTTAATCAGATTTGGATGGGTAATGGATGGCTATACATATTCTTCTTATTGATCCATATTAGATTAAAAGTGTATTTATTTTTTAAATTAGTTAAATAATGGTTTTTTATTTATTATAGGATCAAATGTGGAGAACAACAGAGTCTGGTTTATCACCGTATTCTCTAGCTTTGTTAAATAATGTCAGCTTTAATGTAGTAGAGTTTGCTAAATCGCAGGTAGGTCAAAGGTTATATATGATTATATTGTATAAGGAGAAGTGGTATAATTGCCAATGAGAAAACTAATGACAGAAGTAGATGTTAGGTAATTTTAAGGCCTTCAACCATCAGCAAAACCCATACTCCATAACAGACTATAACAAGCATGGACATGACAGTTGTAAAACAATTCAAAAGGTAATGTGTGCCATAATGAAGTGGAGTTTGTTAAACTAAAATTAGTCATAGGTCACATTATACAAACATGCAACTTCTGTCAATAAATCTCTAGTTAAATCAACTTTAGACCACAAATTTGATCTACATGAAACATGAGTTGTTATTCTTTGATAAGCAACACCATATATTTTTGTGGGGATACCATATATTGATGATACAATGCAGCTATAATAATCATAAAATGCATCTAAACTTAAACTTGAAATAATCTTCAGAATTGAAGGAAGTTTTGAAATCATTTATTTTGAAAACTACATGTAATGGGAGACAACTCTTAACAATTTATGAAGAGTTAATTAATGGAATCTGATGAATTAGAGGAAAGGAATAGAATGGAAGATAACAATATTTTCTTGATGAAAAGAGGGAATAATACATTGAAAAATTCTTTAATTGATCTGAGAAATACACTTAGGCACCAGGTGTGTATTTCCATTGAAACTGATGTAGAACTACTAGATGATTTTGGTCTACAAATGATTTCACACTTTGGTATTATTGTTAAATGGTCTTTTGATAGTACAATTCTTGATTAATATAACTCTGCTTTAAAAGAAGAGGATATGGTGTTTTACATATATCTGTCACATATTGGTAATATTGAACAGATATATCATGTTATATATAGAGGGGTATTTTTGAAAAATACCAGTCATGGGTCTGAGACAGTTCCCGAGCCACCAGGCAATGGAAATATAGTCCCAATACTGGTATTTTTCGCAAAAAAAACTCCACATAACATGATATATTTGTTTATTTCACCAAAAAGATTTTATTGCAACTCTCTATACAGGTGTAGGGAAATATTATTTTTCAAGTAAGCTGTAATCCATAAACATGTTTATGCATAATTTTACATGTACTTAAACGTGTTAGAGCTGTCTTTATGTAACATCATATCCAAATAATTTTGGCCAGAAGAGGCTTCCGAGGGTAAAAAATGAAGATCAAATGCCACGACTTAGAGGAAAATTTGAGGCATATCCACTGGCAGTGGTGAAAATAATGCAAATTTGTTGAAAATGAGAAAAAAAGGTTAGAATATGAGAAAAATACTCTGGCTTCCAACCAATCAAAATCCGTCATTCTTATATAAGGCGAAATTATAAAAGAAATGATATTTGGAGCAAGCTCCATGTGATCATGCTTTACAATGTGATGCAATATCAGATTGATTGTTCTTCCAATACAGTCTACAGAATAACATCTGTCAATCATCAACTTCCTGTTTACCAAAAACTTGTAACAGGGGTATCATGAATGGGTTTAACTTATTTAAAAAAGAAGGCCTAGTCAAGACAACTGCCATGACTATTAACTAAAAAGAAATATTGCGACACAATTTTTTCATAGAATGACAAGATAGAATTCTAGCCATTTGAACTGATTATCTCATATTTTTTTCTGATTTATTTGTCCCTTTCAGGTTGAATGGATGAGTGACAAAATTTTAAGATCGTTTGAAGAAAACAGAAATAATCCATATAATCTGAAACATGTCAGATTGTGTCATAACCTTGCTGAACTAGCCAAGATTCCTGAACCTAAGGTAAGGACACTTTTATATACAACACTAGGAAAATGGTAAAGTTGTATATGAACAACGCTATCAAACCTTAATTCCATAACAAAATGTAGGGAGAATTTATAGCTGACAAATACTATGATTATGTTCTCCTTAGCTAGGCTGGTTAATTCTAGAACAAAACATAGGGAGAATGTATTTGCAAATTGCTGTCAATTTTGTTTCATAACTTGGGTAATGGAGCTAAGATTCCTGCATCATGTCTTGCAGTAATAAAACTTTGCAAATTCAACCAATCAAAATACTTGATTTGGTGTTTCCAGCACAAATGTTTTGTTCTGAGTACTGAGAAAAGTTTTATGACTGAGAACCCTAGTGTAGGTAGTTTTGATAGTATACATATAAAGCAGAATATCAAGCAAAAAAAAAAAAAATATGCAATTGTTGTATTTCTTAAAAAACTAAAAAATGTTCCATAAATTTGCTGACCAAAACCAGAAGTATTGAGAATTCACAAGATGTCAAACTGTGACATAATGTAACAGACTAAGCAAGCAGTATTGATTTCAAGGTAAGAATTTATCTCTTGACTGAAAATGATGTAGCTAGTGTGAAAAAGAAAAGATTTTTCAGTGGAAATCCTGAGAACATGTTACTTGTTAACTGCAACCCAAAAGATTGTTTTATGATGGACAATGAATGGCAGACTTCTTGGAGAATCATATTTTGTAATACAGTAGCAAGAATTATTTTTGGAAAAAAAATTGTCAACATCTGAAAATGTAAAAAAAATAGTTTAGATGTGTTTTCTGGTATTTGGAATGGAAATAAATAGTTAGTGTCAATACATATTTAAGTATTACTTACAATTGATATTTTTAATGGGTGTGGACACTTTTGTCTCAATGTACAGTGATTATCAATTTAGTCAAGTTATTTTGAATGATATCTGTCTCTCTTAGTAGAGCATGAGAAAGCTCTGATGAGTTGAAAACTTTTCAAAAAGTAATCTATTTTTATCATTTCAATGATAAATGCTAGTGAAATAGCTTGTTTCATGATTTTATTGGTTACTTGAAACTAATAAACTACTTGAAACTCTTATAAAAGGCACCAAATATTTCACCATGAATTAATGGACATATTATGTTTGAAACACTTCTTTTTGGATAAGTGGTGAAGTACAAGAATATAGGAGTGTAAAAAAATAAACACTTATGCAATTAGTTTAAACATATTTATTTATAGTGGATTGGGAAACAAGTTTTGCAACTTATATTAATCCCTTTCCACTTTGCGTGTGCGAGTGCTGCCTTGTAGCGACATTAGCCTGCTCCTTTTTGAAATCTACAAGGGTGTCTTTAACGTGCAAGAGATATGGCTCTCTCTTAACACAGGTCAGCCATTTATCGTCCCCTTCCGACGGACTATCATCGTTTCCTCAAGACCATACTCGCAAATGGTGTCAAGGGAGAGCCGAAAATTCAGTCCCTGAAATTTTCATCCCGGACGGGAATCGAACCAGGAACCATTGTGTTAGTAGTCTGATGCACAAATCACTACACCACGGCTCTCATGCAATTATGATAGCTTAGATAGAAAAAAATATCAGTAGATGGCTAAGTTTTTCTGGCTTCTGTAAAAATAGTTCTGTTCATCAACGACAAACACTATTTGTAAAATGAAACAATCTTATGGATGGAAAATAAAAGCTTTTGAAAATTTCATGAGATAAATGGTGAAAAATATTTCTATTGATATATTTCTGAAATAGTTTGAATATAATATTTCTATAAAGCATAGCTCAAATGTATTTGTGATGTGCATGATGTGTGATGCATGGTTTATTTTTTACAAAATGATGGAGCTTGAAAATCCAACAAGGTTCAAATCAAGTTTTTATCAAATGTCAAGAATCCTGTCAATGGTAGTCTTTAGTTTTAGATCAAAATTGTTGACCACTTAAATCATTTAAATTTTGTGTCCGTAAGTTTGTATCTCAATGATGTATTCCTCACATCTCATAACTCAAATTGCTAATTAAATAACTTGATGCATTCACCTATACTTAAGGTTACCCATTGTTCCATCAGAGAATTTTTTTTTTCAATACTTGAATTTTTTAAATACCAGAACCTCCTTGATAAAATGAAGAAGAAAAACCCCACCAAGATACACTTTTTTTAGAAAGTTGGTTTATATGAACGATTTTAGTTGTAACCTCTTCCTACTTAAAAACAACATTTGATTGACTTGCAATATCATTTTATTTTTACAATTTGATTTTTTAATCACCCTTTTGGAATTCTTTTTATTTTGAATGACAAAAAGAAATTATTTCATTTCCTTTACATAACAAGTTATTAGGTTTTGTTACGTGCTCTTTGTCATCCAAAGTGTGAAGCGTGAATGACATGACGATCAAGTTAATTCTCAGAATCTTCCCATCTCAGCAGTTTTAGAGTGCCAATTATGTAAATTTTACCCAATAAAAGAAATGAAAATAGCCATTGCACCAAAAATTAAATTGAAATTTGAAAGCAACATTTTCTGAAACAAATTTGTTTTCCACTTACAAATAATTGCTGAGAATACAATAAGAAATTGACAATTTATAAGGTAGTTATAAAAGTCTTTTTTGTAAATTTCATATTGCAGGATAGAAAAAATAGGATTGGGAATTAATAAGATCTGAATTACATAAAAGTCTCATTTATGCTAAATTAGTTTGACATTATTACAGTTCGTTGAACCACAGTACAAAAAAGTTATATAAAATTGAAATTTACATATATATTTGAATTTGCAATGCAGGCAGTTTCTGATATATGAAAAATTTCACTGAAAATGGGACAGTATCTGCTTATTTGCTTACTATAATATAGAAGTATTTCTCCTGTACCTAGGCCATCTATGAATGTGCTTCTCCCAGACTTGCCAATGGGTGTCTTTGTCTCTTTTTTTAACAACAGAGATTTGGTGTTTTGATGAAACAACCTATCATATCTAGTTAACTTATTCACAACATTTCTTAACTCACAGGTATAAGAACTTGTTTTAGTAGTTCTTTCAACATGTTGAGTATTTTTTTCTGCCCCCTTCTACAAAAATAGAGGGGTATTATGTTTTCTAGTCTGTGTGTCTGTTTATCCGTCTATTCGTTCGTTTGTTCGTCTGTCCGTCTGGCCCGCTTCAGATTAAAGTTTTTGATGAAGTTGAAGTCAAATCAACTTAAAACTTATTACACATGTTCCCTTGGATATGAGCTTTCTTATTTAATTCCAAACTTGATTTTTGACCCCAATTTCATGGTCCACTGAACATAGAAAATGATAGTTCCAGTGAGGCATATGTGTTCTGTGGACACATTCTTGTTTTTTCTTATTTTCTTTAATTTCTTGTACTTGCAAGAGTTATCTTTCTTGTGGAAGGATTTATTCTGACATTTTGTATATTTACAATTTTTGGGATATGTAGTGCTCTATATTATTCATCTTTAGTTATAAAATGTTAAATTAGTTAAACATAATTAAAGAAGATCTACCGGTATCATCAATCCCAAATAACAACAATAAAAAATCCAAACATTTAACCTAATCTTTAAAAATGAACAGATTTGATGAAAATCACATATTGTAGCATTAAAGAAACTTAACAAGAAATCTATCCGATCATTAACTATATAAATTTCTATATAAAGTTATAATTGATTAATAATCAACAATACATGATATTTTTTTCACCTGAATTGTAAATAAAATGTTCTGTCTGTCCAAGTAATGGAAAACAGCATTTAATTATATGATTTGCTCAATTCAAAAGAGACCATATAGAAAAATTATGCATGCTGAGTTTTTTAAACTCCTGACAATTTGTTTCAGTACTAATCAATTTTGTTTCTTTCCACTGGGGATCTAAATAGAAAGAAAACAACATTAATTTTTTTAGAAATTGCAAACCAATTATTTTTCGTTCTGAATAATTAATAGAAAATGATTTCTCAACTACTGTTCAGTTAAATAAAACATTAACGTAATTTTTGGAATTATTTCAGCTTGAAATTGTTTGTAGGGTTTGTAAATAGGTAGGATACTAAGTATTCTATATACTTAATAAATACAATTTGATTTAATCGGAGGAAATCTTTAGGGAAATGAACATTTAATTCTTTACGCAAAACATTCTTGTATTTATTACATTCAACAATATATATTGTTTAAAATGAAAATTTTCTTAGGAAATGGAACATTAAATTTTGATAGCAATCTGTTATTGTATTGATATTTCAATATTGTTCAAAAGGAAAAGTTTATAAGGAAATGAAAATTTAATTTTTAAAGCAAACTGTTGTTGGACTGGTATAATTACAATATTGTTCAAAATGAAAATTTAATTTTTAAAGTAAACTGTTCTTGCACTGGTATAATTGCAATGTTGTTCAAAATTAAAAGTTTATAAGAAAATGAAAATTTAATTTTTAAAGCAAACTGTGTTTGTATTCACTATTGTATTGCAATATTGTTCAAAATGAAAATGATATGAGGTATTACCAGTACATATAAGGTTTCATATGTAATTTGTTTTGCTCTTGTACTATAAGTTCATTGACTGAAATAAATAAGTTTATTCTTATTTTATTTTAAATTGATATTCCTTATGGGAAAAATATTCTGCTGGTTAACCAAATGAACATATAGGTATTTATACTGGAGTGAAATATCTCAGCTAATCATGCAATTTGATTGGTTACCTTGACAGGGAAATATGTGCAAATATCCCCTGGTGAACAAAAATAAAGATCCAACTGGTAATTAATTTTGAAATTAGGACACTCCAGTTATGTATATGAATCCTTGGCTTTGTAATATAACTGTTATTATGCCTCAAAAGATATAAGACACTGAAAGATAATATAAGCCAATATCCCCTGTGACGATTCAAGACACTGAAAAGAAATACAAGCCCATATTCCCTGTGAAGATACCAAATAACATCTACTATTTGGGACTTGACAGATCAAATGATCCTCCCCAATGGAATATTGAAGTTACAAATCATATTTAGTACTATATACTGTCAATTCTGAAATTATTGCATGCATTTTTTATTACGATTTTTGAAAAAATGTACATCAATGTATGATAAAGTATTGCAATTTCAGGATATGCATCAGAATTCAGAATGCGAGTTTATATCATTATGTGTATATTACATGTCAGACAATAAAGATGTTTGATCAGCTTTTCTCGGCTTACAAATATTTATGAGCTATTATATGTTATAAGTTTTTGTCTGATTGAGAAATAACTGCCTGATTAATAAGCATATTTGCCATATTTGAGTAAATGGTCTACAACTGTCAATATTTGTCTCCCTCATTCACTTCCTAGCTCTTGCATATGTTTTAAAATGCATAAATTAATGAATAAATTAATAAATTTAATGAGTAATAGTTTGAAATGCTTGTCTTTTTGTGAAAACTGAATGTCAAAATTATAATTTTCAGGAAACAGATGCTATATAAGTCAACAGTCTTGTTTTTGATTCAAAATAATTTATTCAGTTTCTGTTTGTGATGTAATTTTTACTGTATTTATTTGTTTGATCAATGAGAAATAAAAAACACATCTTGCACTTTGCAACATTGATTCCATTAACAGCTTTTGTGGATTAGGTTATGTAACTTTAGCATCAGGTACATTTCCTGCACATAAATATATATTTACATATATAAGTCTGAAAATTACACCCATCAGTGTTAGAATTAGATTTTTCTGCTGACAAATTTTTGTCTGTCACTCAGCAGGAATCGAAACTCACACCTTTGATACACTGCAGCACCAATCACTAAGCCTCATGTCCAGTGCTCTAGACTACTCGACCACATCCGCTTTATAAATATATATATAGTATATTTTATGTACTGTAATCATTTTGCAATGGGGCTATATTTGCTAATTTGCAATCATGTAAATGGCCAAAAAAATGTCCCACATGGAAATACATGTAGTTTAAACATATTAACAATATCGTTTGAAGGTTGCACTAAGCATACCAGAACCAAGATAAAAATGGATCTTTCTTTCATGTTTCTCTCTGTCTACATGGATTCAAGTTTGTATAATGAATTGGTAAGCCATATTCCGACTTTCCATCAGTATGGCAGTACTTTGATTTATATGCCAAGATGATCTATAAGTAAAAAAAAAGTAACAAGTAGGAGAATTATAGAAATATAATAACAAACCTCTAGATGTTTATTAATTATTTGTGTTGTTGGGTTACTGTCTCATTGACTACATTGAGTAATGTAAGACATTGATACATCATACAATATAGACCTATAACGGTTTTTCTTTCACAAATTGTACTTGGATGGAAGGTTGTCTAATTAGTACTGATACCACATCTTCTTATATCTCTTTGATATTTGTCCAACATGACTGGACATTACAGCCATTCCTGTAAAATGTATTGTCACAAGAGAAAAGGTTTGACATCAATATACATATATATACTGGTAATAGTACTTTAAATTCTTGGATGAAGTGTCTCAGATCTCCAAATAGACATTAGCATTGATTAGGATCTATATTTAGATAAGATATAAAACGAATTAAATTCTGCACTACTTTCAAAGAACTCAAATTCTCAGAAACATTTCTTACATTATTTTTATATTACTTTATCAATGCTTTATATCTACAAAAGTACAAACCCATTTAAGCCTTAAGTGTTAATGTTTTAGCATGTCTTTCTGACTTCAGTCATGCTTTCTTAATTCCATTAGGATAGCATGATTTTGTTCTCTTATCAGACAGTGCTAATTAAAACGACCCTCATGTGGAACATTAACTTTTAACACCTACTACCAATTTTCCTCAGTTAATCAGTCATGAAAGATAGTCATTCTGCATGCAAGAAGCATCCCATTACAAATAACTTGTTAGGTCTAATCATCAATATATTACACTTAATCAGATATATGTAATTTCTTATTTCCATTTACGTTTATATATACATACTAAGGGATAAAAGTGTTGTTTATATAATGTATATATAACACTCTTGTCCATGATAAGTCTATTTGTACTAAGAAAATTTTTGTGATGTTTTTATTTAGGATTGCAAAAATTGCGATAAAATAGGTGTCACAAAATGAAAACTTGTGTTATTAATTCTAGTAGCATTATTTGTGAGCATCATTTTTAATAAAAATAATGATTTTTGAATTTACAGTATATTATTATATGGTGTTTTTCCATAATATACAATGTAAAATATTTTGCCCCATAACACCCATTTATTTTTTCATATAAGACTAAATAGCTCATAAAAAATCATTTAGCAAAATTTTAGAAGATTCTTGATTTTCTTTCTTTTGTTTTGAGACCCAAATAATACCAATGCAAATATAAGGTTAAAGTCTGAGTCAGCCTTTTCCCGCCATATTTTAAATCTCAAATATCTCGAATAGGAGGTCCATGACCTATAAATATTTTTAGCTTATTATACCCCCGCTTTAAAAAAGGTTTTTTATACCCCCGCTTTAAAAAAGGGGGGGTATACTGTTTTACCTCTGTCTGTCAGTCCGTCCGTCCGTCCGTCTATCAGTCCGTCCATCAGTCCGTCCATCAGTCCGTCCGTCAGTCAGTCCGTCCCATGAAACTTTCGTCATATTTTTCTCAGGAACTACACATCCACCCTTTCTGTAATTTGGTATCAACATTTATATATGTCAGCCATACC